>NW_028279234.1:0-210407 GCF_059751315.1 Micrasema longulum | reverse complement strand
CATGTACCGAGCGTGTCCCGCCAGTACTCAATATTGAAGAACTCGACGTATTCTTGACCCAGCCCGTTGCCGAACCTGCCTTGAGTCTCCGTCCACGTCACTAGGTGATTTCTCACAAGATCAACCTCCAAATACTCCTTCACGTCAGAACTAATCTGAGCTTTGGGGCACCACGCACCACCCTCTTTCTCTTGACGCAACCTGAAACAAATTAAATTAAAGAATGTCATATGTGTCTTCCTTTTATTTTTTTATGTATTCAAGGGTTGTCTTTAACAAAGTAAAACAAATAATTACATAAACAAAATATAAAACAGGTGCGTAGGTTTTTCACGGTCACTGTTATTAATATGTATCTTTTATGGGTGATTCCGTCTCATATTGGATGTTAGATTATTTCAGTTTAGGGTTCGAACAAAAAAAAACGCAATAACGGAACATTTTATTGACACTGGACATATTTTCGCCTTTCAACCGAAGATTTCGTTAAAAACCTAAAAATTGCAGTGCACGAATAATAAGCCCTGTAAATGCCTAGACTTCCATATTCCGCTCTCAAAAATGTTTTCCCTCTCTGCTGCAACAAATTTAGATCTGAGTTACTACTCTTTAGGGAGGAAATCCAGCCAATCTGTAAGCATTTTGACATACCTAAAACGTTTTTGAATTAACTAACTGGTAAAAAAAAGAAGTACGAAAATCGGAAAATTGTTTTTAGGCGTTGCCTAGTAGGTGAATTGGTTCAGCCGGATGAATCTTACCCACATGATAAAGGTTCCAGCTCTTTTACTTCACAAAAGTCTACAGATGGAAGGGTTGAGGGCATGTGGATGTTAAAACATAGGGTGTAAAGTGACCAATTAGCACCAGCCTACGACAGATCAAGTGCTTTGTAAATGCCTGGACTTCCATATTTCCTTTTTAAAAAAGTTTTCCCTATCTGTTGCAATAAGTTGAGAATCAAAGAGGCCATTAAAATAAAAAAAATACCCAAATGAAATAACAAAGACCAAAGGCTGAAATTTAGCTCAATATTGTTCCCAGCACTACACACTACAAAAATGACACGGAACGTGCCTGCTGCCGACTGCGACACGGTACAAATAACTAGTAAATAATCTTTTTTTTTTAAACAAAACACATAGTTCACCCTGAAGATGGCTCCTGCAATAAGGTAGTGTATCGAAAGGCGTTGCTTACCTGTAAATTTTAAGTTTTCTGAATTTTAAATCAAGAAGGTTTAGATGCTGATGGAATCCGCAGATGTGGATCGCTGATTACAACAAAAAATTACTATATAGGCGAAGGAGAGAAAAAATAAGAATTTCCGTTTTGTAAATATATACTATAATATGCTCTTCGGATATAAACCAAAAAAAATATATGATGCACTTGTAACTACTCGCAGGGGAACACTAATTGCTAATAGTGTTCTTGGAAACATTAGTCATCGTTTATTCAAGTTATGATGTTGCGCCTTGAATCCGCAGCCTATAATATGCAGGTTATGTGCAGTTCTGTATGGAGGCACATAATAAATGTACACTGTATGGTCAACTTTAGTTGTATTATATATTATAATGTGCAACTGTGTGACCAATATTCAAAAGTGGATATATTTTTAAAAATATGTATTTTATTTACATGTTTAGTAATATAATAAGTTTTGTATGATTACTTATTTCATGTATAATTTTTATGTGACAACATTTACAAAAACAATATTATGTGGAAGCCTCTAACTGGACTTAATGATATGTATTTATAGTAAAATTGTATCTCATAAATTTATAAATGTCTGTTGGCTTTCCAATGAAATAAAATAAAATAAAGTATTCATCGATAACTGTTAATGGTAACTTTTTCAGTCCTGAATAAGTTCTTGTTCCTGTCTAGAATGAATAACACGTTTTTTTTTGTACTTATGTAATGTTTTAAAATCTTTTATACGAAACTTGACTTTTTTTATGAACATTGGGTCGCAAACTGATAATAAATTGACAAAGTTCATGAAACTTGATTATCTTTCGATACATTATGTTTATTCAATCAAAAAAAATATTGTTTTATATGGACAATATGAGTTCACCTCAATCAAACCAGTGGAACGCCAGCTATGGAACATAATACCTCAATAATGCCGTCAACTTTCTTGTTACTTACTTAGGGATACCAGTAATTAAAAAAATCCCTTATCCAGACCAATCTAGGTATAATTAAATATTGCAGTGTAGAGCCACCATAAATACAAATATTTCACGCCGACGCTGCTAGATATTAAACCTGATACCTCAAGCATGCTAGGCGAACACCCCAATCACTACACTACCAGGCAGACTTATATACTCGTTTTACCTGATCAGAATATTTTTACCTGAGAGTTGCTATCGAGTCGAAAACACTCGTCCAAGGTTTCGGTTCTATTTCACACAGAGAACTGTATTTTCATCCGTCTGATTGCGGACTATATATTATATTACTAGTATTTAGGATAAAGTTTTTCTAAGCTGTCATTAATTGCTCTTACTTTCTATTTACATTTATTGAATAATTTATCCAGAGGATTCTGTGGAGGAATTCATTAAATAGTTAAAAATGATGTTTATTAATAGGGTTCGAGTGTATTAATTATTTTATTATTCATAATTCATTGTTACTTATTATTTATTACCAATTTTATTCTCAACCGTTCTGCTACGATTAAAGGTAAACTAAAAAAAAACCATTACTTTATAATTTATTAACAGAAATTAGATTTTTATTTTAAAAATACTGATTTCATTTATTATAAAACGAATTTTAATGAATAACTCAGTGACGATAATATTCTCTATGTTATTCATTAGGTAATATAAATAATTATTCAAATAGTTCTAAAATACAAGTCTTCCTATTGAATGACTGTAAAGGCTAATTATCAGGAAAATCGTAAATATAAAACTTCGGCTGTCATCATTAAAACTTCATTCTGCTATTTTGAAACAAGATTTTTCTCAATCCCAAGTAAATGTAATTAAATATTCTCTCGATTTTCAAGAAATAAAACGAGGCAACGTTTAAATGTGAACAAAAGAAGTTCCCAAATCGGCGCATAGGACTCGAGAAGACGGCACTCGAGATTGAAAAGAAGATTCGAGAAGTTTAGTGTAAGTGCAATACTAAAATAGAATAAAGGATGAAATCAATTATACACAATTAATTAATTTATTTATTGAAAAGTAATCGATGAATCGAAATTCAGAGATCTACAATCTAATTAAAACGATTCACTTAAGCCGGCAATTAAAAAGAGTATCTCAAATGTCGATATAATTAACATTCTTCTCAAAAACTCTGTACTTAAATCACGATACATTTAATATTTTATTGTCAAGAACGTAGATTTGCAGGAGCAAAGGAAGACATTGAATGAATAACATATTATATCGATCGGCTAGAAAAGAGTTTGGACTTTGAATAATAAATGCTCAATTTTTCTTTGTCAACAAATGGCGATAAGAACTGGCAGAAAAACACGGAAAGGGAGAGAAGTGAAATAACCCGGACACCCCTAAAACATTTCCGACCCTAAAAAAATAACTCCAACCCACCCACAAACCGAAAAATCCTAAACTCAAACCTTGATATTCCTGCATGAAGTGTAACAGGAAATTTTGTAAAAAGAAGCATTCGGAGAACAAGATGATACAGTCTTTCCTTTACTGAAATATTTTAATCGACGCGACGCTCGAAAGGACTATCATTTAAACTTAACCATAATGTTTAAGTCTATCTCAGGTATGTACGAACCTTTTACGGTGGCTAGAGTATATTGAAAAATTAAAATTAAAAATAAAGAAATTCCAATAAACATGTTTTTAAGTCAACAAACCTTTAATATTTTTTATTCGATTTGTTATTCTATCGTTTACTTCGGTAGTATTGTCGGACTGTGGGTGTGTTTATCAAGGCACTCGAGTAGAATTGATCAGATCCTTAAACTCACTTAAGATAAGCGTATAACATACAACTTTTAAACGGAATAGAATTAAAGACGAAAATAAAGAAACTAAATTCTAACAATGTTTTTAGTATGACCAAATATTCGTATACAAGTATGGCCTAGACTATTATATTTTCTTCTCAAAGAGTTTCCATCTCAGCTGAAATATTCAATTGATAGGAATACCGTACCTATTCATTCATCATCACCATTCCCTCTCCGCACCTAGTAGTGTATAGGGCACTGTATGAGTACACCAATCACAGCGTATTTGATATTTTTTTGTTACATGCAGATAAGATGATCGTCTTACGCTTCAGGTGCCAGTCCAGGGACTGTGAAATATTCAACCCGAGACTCAGGAATTCGACCCGAGACCTCTTGCATGGTAGGCAAATGCGGTGACCACTACACCATGAGATACTCCTAAACAATTTAAATCTTGTGTGACTGTGATGTCACACTAGTCGACATAAGACACAAGACTCGATATATCTCTCTTATTTTTTAAAATGATGATTTCGTGTTTTTTTTATCTTCAAATGGACAAATAAACCTCTGATTTGAAAAGTAAAATTTGTATAACTATGCGAAATGTTAATACAAAATATATTTATCTTTGCTACGCGAAGGATAAATGTCTGCTAATTCAGCAACACGTCTATACAGATACCTTATACAAGAGAGAACATGAAGATAAAATTCATAACAAGGAAGACAGAGACGCTGTTCTGCGGCGGGTGTTGTCTAAAACAGATTCAGTCTTCAGTTGGTTTATGACAGCGATAGGTGACGCAAGCGCATTATATGAGCGACGTATTTATGATTTTAAATTTATTTTGATATAACAGGACCAAATTATATGTTTATTCGCATAAATTACGGGAGGAGAATTATTAAACAGTACGTCTCCATGTTTTTTTTTTGAATGTCTTAAATTTAGAATATTCCGTCTTTTACTAGTGGTAACACGATGTTACATCACCGCGCGCAAAGGGGATTATTTACCAGTGTTTTAAGAGTTAAAATCAATTTTAGTGCTTTAGTGCTAATTTTAGAACAGTGTTTATTTGATACTTTTTCTAACATATTGTAATGAATAACCCACTAAGTCTAATAACCTTACGAATTATCAGCATCGTACTATCACTATCTGCTGTGCGTAGGGCACTACATTGGTTTTATAAATTCAGCGTAAATAGATCATCTGTTACATACAGGTAAAGTACGTTCCTCATCAGCCTAAGAGTAGGCCAAGGTTAATTTCCATCTCCACTCGATTTCCTTTCTCAAGAGCATAACTTGAAAATAGGCTTCTGGTCGACACACTCAAGAAAACATTTTTTTTGAGGGAATGTGGAAGTCTAGGCATTATACAAAACAAACAATCAAACCATCACGCCGTTTTTCTGTTAAGATAGGCAGAGAGGATAAAATGCCATATAACTCTGTCTTTGTATACAGATCTCGTTCCCTCTACATTCACACATCTTTTCACGCACGGACGCCAATTATTCCAACTTTTGATGTGTCCATCTTAAAGTATTTGTTGAATTTGGTCATGCCATGTCTTTCTCGGTCTTTTTATATTTCTGCATCCATCAATATTCACATCGTTTATCTTTTAAGCCGTTATTTAGCTGTCCATTCGCTCTACATGTCCAAACTAATGCAGAGCTCCTTTCTTGATTTGGTCGATAATGCTTATCTAAGCCTTACATAACGTAAGGATCTCGACATATGTGCATCTATCGTGCATAGTTTTACCACGCATTTGCCTGAGAGATTGCATTTTGACAGCATTCAGTCTACTTTCACCTCTGTTTTTCTAAGTCCATACTTCGTTCCCATACATCAGGGTGGGCATCAGGACTCTATTGTGAACTTATAATTTTGCCTCTCACAACAAATACTTAGTTCCCGGCACTTAACCTCCTTTCAACATCTTTTTCAGTATATCCATCCCTAGTAAACATACTTCCTAGATAAAAAAACACTCTACCGGTTTCAGTTTAATCTTTTTCACAGTTAATCAAACAAACATAGTGACATCACACATCCTTATTTGACCCTTTTGGAATATCAAACCACGATGTGTATGATTCATTTACCCTAACACATGCTCAGCTGTCCTTATATATAGAAGCAATAGCCCGTGTCAGATTGCCGCAGCCCCCATACTCCGATAACACTTTTCATAATTTATCTCAATGCTACTAGTTTAACCAGCCAATGACGGACTATAAACTTTGTAAACGCCTAGAAACAGTATTTTGTTCTCTGTTGCAATACATTTTAGTTATTATAAAATTTATCTGAATACCAACAGTACGCTTTCATATTAAACTGTACCAAAGCAATAAATCACTTTCAGTTTTAATCAAACGTGCTTGTTTGCTGGTACATAGTTTGCGTTGTATAGAACAGTCATCCATTCCGAGATATGGTCACTCCGTGGGACGAGTGTTCAAGAAACGAGAAATACAACCAACTTCAATAAGAGCAATAAATATGCCAATATTTCTCTTCTGATTAATGGGCCGCACAGCCAGGGGAATAATAATACAATAATTGATAAGCAACGGACCGCCAGCGCCGCGGAGCGTTTCCCAGTGTTTGCTAAGATTATTGTAAAATCTCCGACAAAATTCATTCAAATTGCTCTATTTTCGCGACGTTTCTTATTCGGAATTCCAGCATTTTCCGAGTCCCGGTAAATTTTCAATTTGCAGGTTGGGTAGAACAAGAGTTGGGGTGTGTTCGAAAGAAAAAAAAACATCCTCATATTAATCTTTCGGCATTTCTAGATCAAATATTTGAACATTTTTGGTAAATTGTATTACTCGGAGTATTATTTTGGCTAGGAAAACGTTTTCTATCTTCATTCTTTTTACCAGGAATATTTTGTAAGTTTTGAGGTAATTTTTTTCGAAAAACATTGGAATAAATATTTTTTATCTACAAAAAAACCGTGATTGACTAATTCGATGATGAAAAAACAATATAATTGGACAAAAAAATATGTGAACCGTACAGTTGAAGATTGGAGAAAAGTGTTGTTCTCAGATGAGAGACATTTTTTTGGTAAAAAGACAGCGATTTCGTTTCGTTAGAAAAAGTAAAAAGTAAAGTTTTTCAACGAAATTCGACTCCATGCCACAACGTGTCCAAAATCATGATAAAATATTTCGAGCACAAAAAAATATCATGCTTTCAATGGCAGGAAACTCACCGGACCTTAATCCTATTGTAAATCTTTGGGCTATTAAGAAAGCTTGACTTCGTAAAACAGATTACACAACGAAAACAAAGCTGATGGAGGCTGTAATATATACATGGTCTTGAGACCAGCATCAGCAGCAATATCAGAAAACTGGAAAAAACTTGTCGATTATATTCCAAAACGTATTAAAAAGGTAGTAAAAGTCAATGGCAGACACCTTTTCTTACAAGTACAACTTTTATTGTATTAATTTCTGTGTTTTCTTGTTTTCTAACTAATAAATTTTGCTTTTTTTAAATTATCAACTTTGTTCACATAAGTTCGAATAATACTGTCGTTGTGGCCACACGCGTATAACTCATATCTTACTTAGTACGGGTTTACCTACATAGATAGACGCAACAGGAACAAACATGTGAAAGCATGCATATTTCTTTGTTTTATTATATTGACAAGAGGTCTCAAGTTCGATTTCCGACATGGTTGAAATGAAATAATATTTTCAAGGGTATTCTCTACACTAGGAAATTTCATGGTCCCTTGACAGGTATCTGAAGCGTAAGACTTATCAACAAAAATGATCAAGATACGCTGCGATTGGTGTACCTATGCAGTGCCCTATGCACCATTAGATGCGGAAACAGAATGATGATGTATACATTATATCATACATATATTGTGTGCCATGTAAATGTATGTATGCCATGTGTGTTAAATGCTAATATAAATATTTATTTTCTCTTGTGTATTCGAAATGATGCAACTTCACATTACTAAATAAATATAATAGTGTAAGTCACTCTCCAAGCCAGTGGTGGCCAAACCGTGGCGCATGCGTCAAACGTGGCGCATTGAACGTTCACAGATGGCGCATTGCATTCTTGTGGCCATTATTTTAAAATAGACGCCATGACGTACATTAATTAATTGAATTCCGCGATTGAAGTTTTTTTTTCCTCTCATTAGAAAAGCAGTTCCTATTCATGTCTCTATTTTACAAACGTGAACGTAATAAGATACAAAAAGTTCGAGTTGTATGACGCATTTGACCTTGTATAAGAAAAAAATGACGCATGGCTTACTAAATGCTGGCCACTACTGCTCCAAGCACAAGAGCTAGTATTTTTTTTTTGAAAAAAACAGCTTTGACATTAAAAAATTATATAAGTAGATTGGATAGAAATAAAAACATGCATCAATTACTTCTCCTAAACGGCTTAACCAATTTACGTGCGGTTTTCAGAGAAATATAGATCTTTGCGCTGTGCGTGTTCGTAGATATTAAAATCTTTAATCGAATATGTAAAAAATAAGTGAGGTGCATAAATGTTTTATTCTTCGATCTACCAGATGAGAATGCATTTGCAAAAAAATGGAAATATGTTGTTTTTTTGTATTTAAAAAAAAAGTTTGTTTTTGAATGTTTGCAAACAGCATTTGTTTTTAGTGGATCACAATAAAATTATTTCCTTAAATTCCTTATAATTTCTACCCGTTTATTTGTGCTTCAATGTAACATATTATGATCGAACTACGCAGCATTTGGTTTTCCGATGCAGTACCAGCACTACTGGGTGCGGAATGTGCAATGATGATGATGATGATATGCCTACAAAATATTTGTTTTCTTGAAATTTAAACATGTTATTTTTAAAGCCTAAAAAATATACAAGAAGGAAGAATATTAAACTTTTCATTTATGATTTAGAGTTTAGCAGTTCCCATTTTATTTGGATGCTTGATAAGGGAGGCTGAAAAACAAATGACTTGTGTTATTTTGAAATATTTCACAAGATGCGAAGGCACAAGTATCTCTGCAGGTGTTTGCGTATCTCGGAATTACAACAGAATAAGCCGAGCATCCGTGCTGTCCCTAAGCCCAAAGTTAGTCTCGAGAGGAGTTGAGACAAATTGCGCGCCGTGGTAAACGATGAAAAATAATACACATCCTTATGGGTCCTGTTCCTAGAGCTCCCAAACCATTTGTCAAGGGTTTTTGTATACACAAAAATCCAGACAGGAGAAATACAGTGATTTTATTGAAATATTGTCATTAATTATTATTTAAGAAATTAAGAATTGACAAAAATACAACGAATTACATTCAATGAATATTATTCCTTATTTTTTTACTAAAGCCCTCTTTCTTGTTATCATTAAAACTAAAAAAATATTTATTTCTCACTTTTCTCTTGTCTTTATTATTTCAATATTTATCAACGCCTCTTCTTTTTTTTTTACTTAGGTAGTTTAATTTTAATAATAAAAATACTTTATAGTTTTATTCCACTTTTATTTATGATTTTTTTATAAATTTTTTACCAGTGACCGGGTTTCATCGTGACCAACATCGTCAAACTGATATTTAAAAAAAAAAAAAAAAGTGTAATAAAACTTTTAAGTAATTTTATTATTGTAATGAAAATGCAGTTCCACTAAGAAATGTCAGTAGAAAAACTCAATATATTAGGGAGTTTATTAAAAAGGTTTTTTATACATTTTCATAAGATTCAACTTTGTTTTTCTATTGTACGTAATTTATAAAATTTATGTACCAACCACCAAATATTTAAAACGTTAATTTTTGCCATTTTTTTTCGTGTTTCGTTGATGGTTTTTATTTTGGAAAAAAAGATTAAATAAAAAAGATTTTTCTGATTTCACTTATAAATGTTCGAAATTAGTTTATTAAAATTTACATCCTTTACAAAAAGCACAAAAAACATTTTATTTTTAAGCTGACATGAAAAAACAGTTTGGTAAGAAGACTTTCCAAGAAAAATTACCAGCATGAAAATTATCAGATGGAAGAAATGTTGAATGTCGAACGGTGAATGTTGAATTGCAGTGTCCAAAGTGATTATTTAAACCAGCAAATTACATATTATAATATGTGTATGTGTGTTTACATCAGCGTCTCTTGTAAATAAAATCCATAAGTTCATGTTAACCTAGCTTTCGTAAAAACGAATGATATACTCAAAAAAAGTTATAATACAAATTGAGCAGTAGAGAAATATTTTACTAACTAAAGAAAATGTATTACGCCCATTTTAAGAGTCATTATTAAGAATGGCGAAGAAGTAGTTATTGTACTAATACCAATCTTAATCCTGAAATAAATTAATATCATAGACGATGATTTCAGATGAAATTATGATTGGATTTATTCCCGCCATTTGCTGGAGCAAGAGAAGAAATGGCAAGCCGCGGGGTAATATTGCTGTCATAATTCAACCCCGAGGAAACTATTAGCCGAGAAATGATTTATGGACGATGAATGCCGTTTGCTTACAACCAACCTTACTAGGGCCATTTTTTCAAATATTTCTCCTACTATCGTAATGAAATATTTGACGTTTCACTATGCGATCGATAGAATGATACGTTATGAAGAGAAATCATCATATATAGTTTGTTATACATATTTTTCGATAAAGGTTCATTACATAATTTTTACGCGAATACCAACTCATGATTTATCAATATATTTTTACCTTAGGATGTTCTTTAATCAAAGAAATATAAATATTTGTTGTAAGTTTTCAGTATTACCTGTTGTTGTTTTGAATATGTGATTAACAAATTTGATTTGGTATTTAATTATTTAGTTATTTATTTATTTTATTTATTTTACTATAAATCTTTTATTCTTTTTTTTACCATAAATTAATTTTACTGAGTTTAACCACAATAATTAACAATGTTTTTTTTATATTATAAAACTTTGTATTTTACTTTAATTTTGCACAATCTGGATACGGCTATTAGTTTTAATAGTAAAAAAATAAATAATCAAATAATAAATTAGATATCTTATGTAAAACATTTCCCCCAATACGAAGTTTTACCTGAAGAGCTGAAATGCACTCAACCCAATATTTTAATTGAATTTTATGTAAACTAATACTTTTTTTTATTTTTAATAATAATAATAAGAAAATGAGAATAATAATACAAACTAACCGTATGATAATTTTAAAAAGACAATAGATACAAAATAAAATCGAGTGATGGTTACTCTGCATCTTAGTGTACTGGTTTGTGCATTATCGGTTAAATTCCCGGCATAGTTGGCGTAAAATAAAACATAAAATATGTGGTAAAAAATTCATAAAAGTGGAATAAAACTATTAACTATTTTTATTATTATAATTAAAATGCAGTTCCACCAAGAAATGTCAGAAGAAAAACTCAATATATTAAAATAGGTGGTTTTACTTGCGCTGATCATCCTATTTTTATGTTTATATCAAATGAATACTGGTACGAGTACACTACGATTAGCGTACCAATGAAGTGCCCCATACTCCATTAGATGCATATTCGGAAATTGCAAACCTTTTTCATGTCTATGAATTTTAAAATTTCTAACATTTGTCTTTGTTATTTGTATTTTGTTATGTTTTTCAACAGCATCTTATTCCTACATTAGCGACCATCACATGAAACTCCTTTCGGTCCTTGAGCATTGGTGCATCTGGTATTCCAAATCACTGCTGAAGATTTCTGAGCCATGATGTTTATTTACGCCCCACATCCCATCCACTCTGTATCTTTCCTTTCACTATGAGCTGTAAAAGAGTTGAGTAGTGTAGTGTCAAAGACGAACATCTGTCTTTCTGGTGGAAATTTAGATAACAATTGATTCTGATAAATTTTGACTCATACTTTTGAATGGTACTATCTATGTGTTACAAAAACTGATAGAAAGTATAGAAAAACGCCATCGAAAATTGGTGTTAATTTTACAATCAGACTCCTGCATACTAGTTAAGTTCCAAAATCGGACACCTGTACAACCAACCGAACAGAAACCGGTATTTGGGTTACGTGATTAGTAAACTGTCATAGCAAATAGTGTGTTGTCGTCACTCGTTTGTTGTGATACGCTTTGCTCAAATATTTGTTATTTTGTTGTAAAAAACAGTTTATTTTACTAGAAGTAATATTGACATGGATCAAGCAATTAGACCTGCTAGCGATAATACCGTCAGGAAGAGAAAATTTCAGCCAGAAAAGTGGAAAAAAAAACTTCGATTCAGAGGGCGGAAGAGATGATGACGACATAGTAACCGTTGTTTGTGAATATTTAACAGACTTGTTATGATTGAGGTTTAAATTTTTTTATTAAAAATTAAAGGTATTCTGAGTGAAATTTTGCTATCATATATTTTTAAAAAAACAATACCACAATACCAAATCCGCACCTGACAATGAATTAGAACTGTTGGATCAAAAAGAGTTTTTGTCAAAAGCGGACATCTACAAGTTTTTTAATCAAATGCGGACATCTGCTTTTTTACAGTTCAATTTCAGCAATTAGTAATGAAATATTAATATTTTTAACCCGAAATATGTGTTTTGATATAAACAATTGATGTATTGGGATAGAAAAAAAAATCTATCAACAGATCTATCAGGGTTAAAAAGTGAGTGTAGCTAAAAAATCATGACAGATGCCCGTCTTTGATACTACACTACTCAGTTTTTTTTTTCTACATATAATATGTAGCCAAAGTACCCAGCCTTTCGTTCTTTGACAATAAAAAAACAATTTTTGGATATTTTTAGTACTTCGAAAATACCTCGAGGAATTATGTGAAGATATGAGCTGCGGGAGACATGAAAACCTAAAAAGGACCGTTCAGGACAGACCAGCGCAGCGTAGTAAAAAAATGCAAAGCTTTACAGCAAACCAATCCACAGAATTCTAACTTTAGAAGAAAGCAGCATTCTGCTGTAGAACCACATTTCGAAAGCCTTTACTTTATTTGCTCGGAAGATTTAGAGAGTCCGCACTTCCACCCCATACAACAGCACGGATTGTAAGTAACCCACACATAAACGCTAATCATAATCAATTTAATTTATTTTTATTATTTATTCACCGACTTATTCATTCCATTATTAACATTTTGTTTTTTAATATACAGGTAGGATTGAAATTTTTAAACTTGTACTGTAATAATATTGATAATATTTTTGTGATGATTGCCACTAAACCAGATTTCGATATCTTTTTACGGTAGGTATTTAATTCAAAGGCAAAACAAGTATAAAGAGCAATTAGTGTGATCTTCCCTGTAAAAAATAAATGAATTAGACTGAGACTAAACGTTTTCAAGAAGTATCAAATTCAAAATAATTTTTGAAATTACTTATTCATTAAATCATCCAATTGATTTATAGTTTCATCTTCATTTCAACTCTCAGCAATTAAATAATTCAAAATTCTTTCAAGTATTTTATCAAGAGGACGATACTAATTCACTTAAGATTCTTACGTACTCTATTGAATCTTGCAACGGGATCCGAGAACTAAGAATTGGTTCAGAAATTCGTTGCAGCTTTTTACTTTATCACTAGAAAACTTTTCCGAGATGCCTTCCCTAACAGAAACAATACAAAGTTATTTAATCTGTACTACACAACTTTTTCCAGCCATAAAATAGTTCCAACTTCAACGTTTACTCCTTACTCAGAGTTCTAAGAATCTCCCGTACACGAATATAAATAATAATATTTTCTTTTAAACCATTGCGTTTACTAAGAGGATTTTCTAAGAATATTAAATCCATTCCTAAGCTTCAATTTCGATAGTTTTCTAACCATGATTACCGTTTTATTTTTTAAATCATCATCATCTTCATCATTTCCTTTTCACCCCTAATGGTGCATAGGGCATCGCATTGGTTTACCAATCACAGCGTATCTTGATAAAAAAATAATTTACATGTAGATAAGATAATTGGTCTTACGCTTCAAGTACCATTCCAGGGACTATGAAATATTCTGAAGCACCCCTTTAAATAAATATTTCAAATCAACCATGTCATGAATCGAACCTGAACCTCTTGCTTGGTAGGCAAACGCGCTTACCATTTCACAACGAGCTATTTTTTTAAAATAGACAGAGAAACAAAATTCTGCTTTTTTAATTTAGTAAAGCTAAAATAATATTTAACAATATTTTGAGTTTGTCCAAATTTTTGTAGACAAGGACTGGATTCAACTCCCTGGGGAGCTATTTATATTAACATATTACAACAGAGATGAAGAACATTAAATAAAGGTTTCAGCTCTTTAACTTCACAAACATTAACAGATGAAAGAATTGAAGGAATATAGATGTTCAAATATAGGCAGAATGGTGAATGTTACACAGTGTGTAAAGTGGCCATTTAAACCAGCCATTGACAAGTCATAAGCCCTGTAGATGCCTGGACTTCTATATTACCTTCTCTCAAATGTTATTCATCTCTGTTGTAATATGTTAATAAAATAATATTTGTTAAAAAATTGAAACTAGCATATTATTTTATTTGGAAATTAATCTGATTAAAAACAGCTGTATTCACAAATATTAAATTAAAATGACTTTCGGTTTTAAATAATTAACTTGAAAAGTAGTTTTAGATTTATTTTAAAACATGATATATATATATTAAAAAATATTCAAAATGAAATTTAGAGGTAGTTTATTGTGTTTCTTTTTCCTCTTCTTTAGATTTGTTTTGGTAGAAAGCTGCTACTTCTTGGACGGTGAGATCCAACTGCCTTTCCATATTTTAGATGGTTTATCAGAAAAACGATGACCTAGTAGTTTATTCAATTTCGTAATTTTCCAACTAAAATACCATTATTTAAAAAAATCCCTCATTTTTTCAATCAGGATTTGTTTAAGACTAATAAATCATTGGACTTGAATCCGTCGGAAACACGCTTTTTTAGTAAATTTAAGGTTGTTTTTAAGAATAATAACAGTTTTACTTCCACTTAAAAGGCTAAATATTGCAGACCCAATTTCACCAAATAAATTAGAAAATCATTTTTCCGAGGTTAAATTTCAAATTTGAGCAGAGTCCTCAAAATTTGTAAGTCAAATAACAAACCCATCTTCAAAATAAATCATACAAATTAACAGTTTTTAAAAATGTATAATTTAACCTTTAAAGGCAACGTAACAAAAAAAAAACATCTGGATTTAATATCATGCATCATAACTATTGAAAGTCATAAAAATACATTATCATGCAAAAAAATAATAATCAGAAATTGAAAAAATAAAAGAATGATCATTAATTTCTTTAAGATCAAAATTTTATTGTTTCAGTTTTTTTGCAAACTGTACGTAGTTCTTATTGTATAATACAACAAACATGTGATGATTAAAAAAAAAAAAACCATGAAAATACGGTTTTATAATTATTATGTATCGACATTCTGATGTTTATAAATAAAATATGTTAGCATAATACGTCAGGTTATGTTTTTTAAAAAAATATACGAAAAAATATTAAATTGAAAAGAAAAAAAAAAATAAAATGTGAACAAAGATAAAAAAAAAAGTAACACTGTCGATTGTGTAGTCCTTCTATAAACAGCTTATTTCAGTAAAAAAGGGCTCTTTAATTTAATTTGTATCATAGCAAAGTTGGTAGAGTACAATAAATAATAAATAATCGTTCGGTATTATTAACCAATATTGGGAGTTACTGTGTAAAAATACCCTAACGCATTTCCAATCTGTCTCAAAAACGTGAAAGATGTCCATTTGAATTAATTGGCGAACCTCTTTCGGCTGCGTTCCTTTGTTGTACATCTGGCCGAGTAATTTGTCCGTAACAACACTTGAGGACAAACAATAACCCATCAGAAGTTCAGCCCCTAACCAACCACCCCGCCAGGCCGTAACTCATTGGGGAAGAACCCAAGACAATACCGGCTTTTGGTCTGCATTCTTACCAGTTCCGAGTAAAATTCTGCCCTAAATGTATTCAATAACGAAATAATGGAAGCCTTCGTCATAAAGTCGTAAAGTTTGATTCATTCTCCGGTTTCAAAAGGGCAAAGCACTTTTAATTTGTTGGTGAATGATAAGAACCAGCTTATTTCCATTACGGAGTTGTATTAATTATGTACGCGACATGAAATACAATAAAGCAAGGGAGTGAGCGGACTTTTCTTTCTAAATTTAATCACATCTTCTTATATAATCCCTCCGTCCGGGAAGGCTAGGTGTAATAAACCCAAGTGGTTTTTGACCATGTGTTTGTTTACGATTGGTCTAAGAGAGAAAGAAAGAGACCTATAGGAACAAGTAACCGACCATAAGGATTTAATAGAAAATAATTTACATTTATTTAATTGATTTCCGTGTATCTCGGCACAATGCCCACGCACTAATTGTCACACCCGGTATATTGGCGTTGCCTTATTATTGGCGTTGCCTTATTAAAAGATTGTTTTTTGTAGTATTATTGTTTATTGATGTTTTTATTTGTTTTAACTATAAGAAATATGTAATTTCAATAATAATAAACATAATTAGGCTTGCAGGAAAAGGTTTTTTCAGAGTTTTTGGGTGAATTACAGAGGAGACGACGTCCACTATATAAATGAACATATCTAGTTTCAATTACGATTCTAAATTGGATGATAGTAATATTGATGATGATGATCAGTATACAAAATCTGAGTCTCATGTTCATTTGAGCGAAGGCATAAAGGAAGCAGTAAATAAATAATGTTAATGTGAATGGTCATTAACGTTTTTTCGGCTAATGTTCCGAAAACATTATGTATTGCCAATTTAGTTTGGGTTAAAAAAAATCACAAAATGCCTTTAAAGTAACAAGTAATTGTTGGATTATATAACGTAAGAAATGTAAAAGCACACTAATAAACATATAAATGAAAAGCAAAATTAAAGTACAACTATTCAAGTAAATATGAAAAATTACATTATCTATCAAATTTGCGACACATCGCCATCGACGAATTCATGTTAAGACAATCCCTTAAGCGACCAGACGTGAAAAAATATCCCATGAAGAAGCACAAAATATTTATGTAACTGATGTTATAAATACTCATATATTAAAACGATGTTTTTGTTTGTGAAAATTGCACCAATTTCAAGGATAAATAGTTGAATAGAAATATATTTTCTGTATATTTAAGAATGTAATTGTATTTTCTAGGTTAACTACTATTCAATTAAAACATTAATAAGTTTTCTTATCTCTGTTTGTTGTTGAAAATTATGCCAAAGTAAAAATAGCTTTTGTTCAATGAAATATATATATATTTTTTATTTGCATTTTACAAAAGGTATATATAAGTTACGAATACAAAAAAACAGTATTACATTAACACAAATATAATACTCACAAAGACATGGCCTGTGTATACATACATTTTATTTTAAATAGAAATAAAGTCTAATGGACAAATACGATAGATATAAAAAATGAAAAATAATTGCTAATATTAAAACACATTTATTTCGTTAAAATTGAGAAAATTACAAAAAAATAGGTATTCATTAAAATTCATTAAAAAAAGCGGTTTTTTAAATCTGCTTTTTTTACTATACACAATTTAAAAAAATATGTATTCGAAACAAATCAAAATTATTAATCTCTCTTTTATTGAAAATATTTTATAATAACAAATAACTAGGGATTTCGTTTTTTTCTAAACGAGTTATTTAAACATTTTTATTTGATTTAGTTGGGAATTTTCTTTAATCGTTTAAACAGTTTTTTCATCTGCGCAGAAAAAAGGTAACATTATTGGGTTTAACATTAACAAAATTATATTTGCATGAATAAGACTAAGTATTTTCTGTCAATTGGTTTTATGTGTTTTTCATTTATGCATTTTATTTACCATCAAATACCGTACTATTGAATGAAAAAATAGAAGGGCAGGCGTCAAGAATACATTATATTTCTAAAAGGGGGCACAGTCACATATGGTTTGGAAGCTACTGATGAAGAGAGGTTCAACTCTGGGATTGTTGTGTAGCCAATTATTTGAAAATGATACCTGAGCACCCACTCTTTGTGTTGTCAAAATTAACATATTGAATCTAAAATGATATGAGTGTCATTCAATTGATTTATTGGTATAATAATTAATACTATCGTTGTAGTGTAATGGCCTTTTTTATTTCTGTACCCACTCGGACTCCAGGACTCAGATCACCACCCGATTGAAAATGTTTACAAGTTTGTATAAACCGCTTTAATTTTAAATTATACGTTGACCGGTTTTGAGGTTACTATCTTATCATCAGGACTTATGAATACTTACTTGGCATGATATAATAAATCATAATGGTAATAATTCTAGTAGAGACTCAAAGTTAAATTTAGTTGACTTCAAATAATCCCGTTTGATTTGCGTTTTTTTCTTTCCGTCTCATTTTAAAAAAATAATTATGTCATCTTAATAATAACGTGAGTGATTCTTAAATGGTATAAAATCTGATGATAAAGTAGTTACCCCGAAACCGGTCGACGCATTACTGAACATTAAGGTGGTGCACACATATATATATAAACAAATAAGTGAAATATATTGAGCGTAATTATGAGAGTAAACTATTTCAGATTTTCTTCTCCGAAGTAAGCAACTCGTTAGATTTGGAGAAGAAAATCGTTTTGTTGATGGAAATTTTTAAAAAATTGTGCAAAGCACATATACCAATCAGGAAACCATTTAAAAGTCCAATCTTGTTCATTGTAGAACGTTGAGCTCGATAAACTCAAGAAACAAGCTAGAAAATGTAAGCACAGACTTCAAAACTCAGGTACTCTCCGTAGAGAGACTTAAACACTTCCTGAGTATCTCGAGGCTAAACAAGCTTACAAAAACGCCACTTTGAAAGCAAAATCAGAATCCTGAAAAACTACTGCGGGTCTCAGATTAAAAAAACCGCCTGGTTTGTAATTCACAGAGTACTGGTCAACCGGAAAAAAACCACTCCATTAGCCTGGAAAAAAAATGGCAGCAAATACTTAGTTTTGGCAGAAAAAAGCGCTAGCCGTCTATTGGAGAGGTTTTTTCCGGACGTCAATACACAGCGAGAGACTCGTGAGCAAATTGGAAGTCATACCCTCCACAAAAAGCGACCTGATATTTACGGTGGAGGAAACAAGGATATAATATCAAATATTAATCCAGAAAAGACGCCCGATGAAGACCATTTCACCGCAGACATCTGCTTTCACTTCTTCAACTTGGATATGTCACTTGTACTGGGTATGTTTAACGCATGTCTCAGAGTGAGCTACTTTCCAGCTTAATGGAAAATAGCAAAGGTCATTGTCATTCCAAAACCAGGAAACGATGACCTTCAAAACATGAAGTCCTACTGGCCGATTGCACTCATCTTTATTTGGTAAAGTACTCGAGAAGTTGATGATCAATCGGATCAACTGGAATTTTCATCGCAAAAGTAAATTGAGTCAGAAGCAATATGAATTTAATCCCCAGAAACCAATAGAGGACGCTCTCAACGCATCAGTCAAGGTTATCAGGACTGCACTGCAAGACAAAAAATGGTCGTACCAATATTGCTCGACATAAGAGAAGCCTTTGATAATGCTTGATGGCCATTTTAATGTGCCAAGTGAGCAGTAAGAAGTCCCCTCAAAACTTGTTCTTGCTGGTGAATAGTTAGTTATCATCAACAAAGAAAAGCCATATTGTCACACTTTGATGCTACTTTCGAAAAAGTGACGTCCAAAGGATGCATTCAGGGATTTTTCCGTGGACCGAGCTTCTGATGATCTTAGATGATGTACTACAGAAAGACTTGGGTACGGAATTTGAACTGAAGGCATTCGCGTACGACTTTCTTTTGACTGCCGTGGCAAAAAATACATCAAAACTTAAGAGGATGACAATTAATGCGCTGAAGATTATAACACCATAGGGTTGTAAAGCCAAACTCTAATTTGCCGAAGACAAAGCTAACTTAATATTTATAACCAGAAGAAAGAACCTCCAGCCAGCAATCCACATGAACAGAGTCCAGTTGAATTACGTGGACCACTTTAAGGCGGTGGGTCTTACTATAGATCGCAACTTTAATTGGTATAAACACGTTGACAGTGTTTAAAAAAAGCCGCAGGCATTGCAAACAAACTCGTGAAAGCTACCAAGCCCACATGAAGTGCGTTGCCGGAGGTTATGCAGCAAATATACGTAAGCACTGTAGAGCCTCTGATCACGTACGCTTGAGGCGTGTGGGTCAACAAGAAAGTCAACCGGAAAAACTGAACTCCATTCAACGACAAATAGCCATCAGGTCATGCAAGACATACAAGAAAATTAGTTTTTCAATTGAGGATATGTATAAAGAATGTAATTTATGCTTACTTTAAAATTGTATGTATTTTATGTATCCTTGTACTTATAAACAAATTAATAAAAAATAAAAAAAAGACAATCTCCTGGAAATCAGCATAGGTTTTGAATGGATTCATGCCACTTGATCTGAGAGTCAGGGAGCTTGCAGATGCATATGAGGTGAAGAAAAGCCTCACCTTGCAAGACTTGCCACAGGACAAATTTTATCAAGAACTGGGAGATTATTTCTCACTTCCTCATCCAGCGGCACTTCATATTTCTTAGGCGGCAAAGTAGGTGCACCTTTTGTTCTCTACAATAGCATCAGAGAGCTACCCTCGAGAAAGTTGAAACTTGGCAATCTTTGCTCAGTTTTTTAGATGAAATTGTTTGCGATCAGAGAAGCCATAGTCTATGTTTTGAAGAAACCGCTTAACAGTTGGAAGAAAATAACCATCCTGACCAATTGCAAATCTGGCGCTCATACAATAACTGACCAAAATTCATTCAATCTTATTGTAATTGACATCAGATCAGGTATCCAGAAGCTATGATGAAGACACTATGACGTGTATATCAGCTAGATACGGGGACACTGCAGAATCATTGGCAACAAAAAGGCTGACGAAAGGGCTCGGGAGGCTACGCTCAAGAAGACAGCTTCCAATTTTCCCGATTTCTTGCTCAGCTTTGCCAAAAGGAAAATAAGAAGAAGGACCTTATAACTCTGGAACGATTGTTATTTGAGTGAACCTACCGGAAATATTATTTTTTTTAAATTACCTACAACCACGCCTATTTTTTCAAGAAACGCCTATTTTTTCAAGAAAATGCAGAGAGCTCACGAGCTCACCCAGATTTCCACGAGTCATGGTGGATTCATGAGCTACCTGCATCGCTTCCAGCTCTCGGAGATCGACAGTTACCCGTGCGACGATGAAACTCCTCAATTTGTCCCTCACAGTTGATGCATTGCCCATTTTTTAACTTTCAAAAACAACAGCTGGAGGCGCGATGCAAAGGCCTTGTTGAAGATCTTTGTGACATCCTTTCGGTGATAGGTAATGAAAAACTCACACAAGAGGTAAAATCATACATGATCCATTGTGTAAGCAATTGTTAAAATAAACCTTAGTAGGAAACAAAATTCCGAACATTCTTTTAGTGAAACGGAAGGTCTTGTTGACAACAACTGTCAACACGCCGGCTTCTCCTGAAGAGTTTTGAGTGGTTTCCTATCTACATGAACAAATGCTGAGAAGTTCCTGATTGACCCAAATTAGAATATTCTTCCTGATTCCACCAGTTAAGCTTAAATAAAGTAATATAATACCAGAAAAATCCTTTTTTTGAAAAATAAACCTTGTATATTATAAGCAAGGTAAAAAATAATGCAACTCCCATATAAAAAATATAAAAAACATGATGATACGGCACTGCGCCCAAAGGATCTTTTTAGCACAGCCTTTTGAAAGCTAAAAAAAAAAATGCCATTTGTGGGTTTACGGATTTATATTATTTAAAGAATTCATTGTCAAATAAATATTCTGTTTCATACCTTTCTTCCTTTGGGTTCTATAAACATGTCTGTGGGCGCCTATGTTACTCTTGCTTATATTCTTAGAGAATCAAACTCGCCTTTTCCTTTATCCTTTTCCGATGATATTTCTACTGAGAATTCCTTTCCTAAAATATCCTATCCATTGTCCTCTTCAGTTTTCTTAAGAACCCATTACCCCTTTATTTTTTTCTGGATTTTGAAACCCTCCAAAAGCTCAGATATGCGTCATGCCTTATATTATGTAATTTGGTATGGTTTTATTTTTTCTATGTTTCAAATTTCATGATTTTATTCTTTTAATATGCCTGTTGGGACCCCAAGAAGATACTTATTAACAAACCAATTGGCGTAAGCTGATTTTTCGACATGCGTATCTATCTGAATACAAAAATAAGCTAGAGCATGTGTATTATACTAGACGCACTAGTTGTAGATGGGCTAGCTCTTCCGAAATTCATAAACGACTACGGAAAAATATCTTTCGACTACCTATAATATATATATATATAAATAAATAGACATTTAACTTTTATGTTTTGAGATCATAGTTATAAACACGTACTGACGATTAGCATTGTTAAAATTCAGTTGTACCTACTTTATGTCAAAAATTGTTGCAACATAGAGAGAAAATATTTTACTAAGACCTGTCATTGGCTGGTTTAAGTGGCCACTTTCCACACTGTGTAATATTTACAATTCTGCCTATGTTTGAACATCCGCATTTCCTCAACTCTTCCATTTGAAACCTTCTTAATGCGGGTGAGATTCATCCAGTTTTGAATTAAATAATGTTTTGAGTTTGTCCACTGTAATTTATGTATTGCTATTGTTTCCATGATAATTATTTATTTAAAACTTCAACTACAAAGAATAAGTACTTTGGCGGACTTATTGCTTAAAACAGAATGGTCAATAGAAGAGTTGGTCAAAAATGTGTACTTAAAAACAAAATTGTAAATTTAAAAGAAGAATACATAAAAATACCCCTAATTAATTAAATATTTTATTTATTTATTTTATTTTATTTTACTTGGGATTTTTACAGCTATTACATAAACAAAATAATAAGAAAAATCTTAACAATACTAAAGCCAATTAAAAAAATCCACTGTAAATATAATGACACATAATATATAAGAAAAGAAGTTTAGTAATTGTATTTGTGTGACGTATATAAGAGCTTTGTTTTGATATGGAGATAAGGCTTGCATATATACATTTTTTAAAAGTACATTATTTTCTACATAAAAAACGATGAAGAATGCGAAATCAGATAATGAATTTGGAAAGAGAGAAAGAGAAACCAGAAGGATAAAGAGAGAGAGAAAAAAACAGTAAAATACTGGGCAACGTGTAGTTGTCGAAACTAGTCGATTGTGATAGTAAAAAAGTGGTTTATAAAACAAAGTCATTTTATTAATACTTTTAAAATACATAGTGATGTTTAAGGCGTTTCTTGAAGGTAGCTAGAAAAGGTGCACTTTTTATATGCAGAGGTCCAACACCTTAAACGGAAAACAAATAGCTGAAAAATGATGTGCCATGTCAAGGAATGGAAAGTGTTCTTTTCGGAGAAGAGCGAAGCGAAACACCATGATCAGGAAGGTAAATGAAATATTCAGCAAGATATTTTGGAGTGCAAGGGTTGTGAAGAACAATATAAGTAAATGAGAGATATTGAAAGTTTATGCCTTGATAAAAACGAAAACACTTTAGTTCTTTTTTTATTTAGATAAAATGTCGGTAATCCACTACCTCTTTATTTTAAAACCGGAAGTATCTAAGCCATTAGAAAAGTATAAAACATTTTAAAATTCAGTGCAAACATTAGACGCCGGATGCATTAAAATTGAATTTAAATAATTTAATAATTTAATGCAAATAAGCGTACGGTTTTGTGCGTTACTAACAAATAATGAATTAGGCAATATGGTATTGAACACGTGTCCAAGTATGCGAATCAACGAAACTCACACTCGTAAAAAATATTGAGAGGGGTGCCGGATACAATGACGTCATTCTACATAAATTGTGATTTGTTAGAATGGAGAATAAAAACCTTAATGCGATTCTTAGCCTCTGTTAACCTGATCCCCCTATCAGAGCTGAATTGGGGAATTTTTATTATTTGTTATAATGTTGTTTTATTTTAAATTTCTGACAGTAATGAATTATTTTATTTGTTGAGGCAGATATGTAACTTTATTAACATAACTGTTGTTTCAGAATACCAAATAACACAGTAAAAGTTTTAAAAACGTACCTACAGATATAAAGACATGTAGGTATAGTAATTTTTGTAAAGAAGTGTAGATAAGTTTACATCACATGTGTTGATTTAAAAATAACAAGATGAATTATTTTTTTAACAAAATCACATGTTAAAATAAAAATTTTGGGTATTTAAGAAATTATGTTTAAAAACTTTTACAAATAGCTTAAGCATGTATCCATTAGATAACCAAATAAAAAAACAGACGAATTCACTTTTCTGTATGCTTAAGGTGCCCTTCCAGAGATTAAAAAATACTGCAGCGTTAATATTTAAAAGTCAATTTACTGGAAGAATTATATTGAATGAATAAGTGGGTAATTGATGCACTTAGTTTTTTATCAAATTAATGTGCAACAACGAAAGTGAATAAAAAAACGAATAATGTGAAAGTTTCTTAAAATATTCCATTATTTGGAAAATTTCTTCACAAAATCGATCCAATTATATTTATTTGCCTTGGCATATTATTTTTTTTTTTGTTTCTAGTTTTATGTAACTAAAAACAATTTTATTTTTGATTTTAATAAAATATATGTTTTAAATAGAATCTGTTTGTAAAACTATTTTAATAAAATATAGTTCGAATTTATCGTATTTTTGTATTTTGAATTAATGATTTAACTGTAATTTTTTGACCGCTTTATTGAAATATAAAAAAATACACGAAACTCTTACAGAAACCAGAAAATTTATCTGAAAGAAAGTTTTAACGCTTTGATTTTTCATTTGATATTGATATATATATAGTGTAAATATTATCTAACTAATTTAATTTGTTTAGTGAAAAATCGTGTCAATGTAAAGTGCATGTTTTATTTGCAATTAAGTATTATAGAAAACATCAGATATGACAAATGTGGTTACATCGTTAGATTCACCCCTGTTAACACGGCACTTTGAGCATCAGTGAACGAACGTCCCATGCAGTAGAGCCAAAGGGGGTGACGGTTCCTTCCCTGTAACCAAATTGTATTCTCGCCGAATTGCATTTCTACCATTGCAGTAAAAGTGCATTATTCTGTTAATTCATTGGTGCGAAAACGGGGGTGTACTGTTTTCGGGGTAGGTGGCCTACTACGGAATCCAATAATGGGATTAAAAATTCTTTCACCCCTAAGTAATAACTACCTTCCATTATTCAATTATTAGGTCTAATGTATAAAAAAACTATAAACTCTGTAAATAATCTACTTCTCCAATATTACACGTGTATGTAGGGTTTCTAGATATCCGAGATATTATATCGTTCGTGAAACTTTAATAAACCGAAAAAAATACAATTTATTAACGAAAATTCTTGAAAATCTGGCACTTGAAATTGAAAATATATGAAGTATTTCTGTATCTAACGCTTTTGTGAAAATGATATTTTTTGTCATTATAAAAGTAAAAACATATGAAAAAATCGTTTCGCTGTTTACACTTTAACATGTTCAGTTCCATAAGCGCTTTAACGCGCTCTCTTTCCGTGCTCGGAAAGCCATCAATACAAAATACCGCATAAAAACGCGTGCTTTTGTACGCGTTTTTATTGTTTTACGTAATTTTGAACTTTGTCAACTTGAGATACTTGGTGAAGTGGAAAGACACGAGAAATTATTAAAACTATCGACACGACAGCAATTTAAATAAGAGCTGTGATTGAAAATGAATACGCGTTGATAATGCAGGGTTGATATTTCATTTTGGGGGTACCCTTTAGTAATTTTTTGTGGATAGAAAAAAGTGCATTTTATGTTTATCTCGATTTTATAGTGAAATTTGCGAGTTTGTGAAAACAAAAAAACAAAAAAACTCCAGCTCACCGTCTTATTCCTTTTGAAGCGGGATCTCAGACGTATGGCCGCGGTCTCAATTAAGAACTTACACTGTATTCCTTTATTGTCATGCTGGAGAACCAAGGTAAGGTGGTTGATGACCACGTTTATTCGATTGATAACAAATTGACAATACTACAGTTAGAGGTACTGGTACAAACAGTGGTTAAACGTAAGTTGTTTGTTTATTTTTAAATATTTCAATAACATTAGGACAAAAATACTATGTATTAGCAATTTATGCCTAGTTTATATTACAGTCTAGTTTATATTGCTCAAATGTAACTAAGTAAAAAAAAAACTATTTTTCTACAGATTCAAAACGGAAGGAAAATATTAATGCATTACGTTTACAATGTCTGAAGATATAATGTACGAAATATATGTATAATGATGTAGAATATGAATACATCTGGCAAGTGACAACCCTGACATTTTGTGAAAATTTTAAATGCGTTTTTCTGAGGAAATGTTGTCTTAAATTGAATATTATTTATTTATTTGATATTTATTTTCTACTCGTTTTTGTCATGTACCTTTGTTTTTGAAATAATCAAATTAGGTCTTTTCTTTATAAAATTGTCTAAATTTTCTCGACCTGCTGGGAACTGCTATAATAATACCTAGCGGCACGAAAAAGGTTAAAATCGCAATTACACTTTGAATAAAAAAAATGGAAGTGCCAGTTTCCATGAATTAAGATACCGTATCAGGCAAAAATAATTATTGTCAAAACATGGGTAGGAACTAAATAATACGGAAGAATAAAAAAACGTAATTTTTTATATTGAAAGCATTAACTTTGGGGCTAAATATTTCGACAAATGTTTGTAAATATTTGTATGTAACTTTACATGAGACTGCTCGAAGCTATTAGCCCTCATTAATTTTACCGTACTTGTGTGAATGACTCGTCAAGTACCTCCGTTTAGTTGCAATAATTCGTGAACAGTAGATTCTTAAAATGCTATTTTGAATCGGCACTGCATACTCGGCAATAACTATCTCACATAGCTGATATTTTTTAATAAGGTTTTACTTATAAACATGTTTTAAAATATACTTATTCTCTCTTTTTTGTTCTTACTTAATATTTTTTATATACGCTTGTCAAATTAGTAACTGCTGTGTTTTTAAAAACTTTTTTGATTTGTTTTCGTTGACTTAATATTTTATGTTCAATAATTATATATTTTTATTAAGGTAAAATAGCCACAGCTTGTCGTATGTGTATATTGAGATATACTTAATTAAGTAAAAAAAATACCACATACCAATTTTTCTATGTCTACGGGTTACGAGACGTAGCAGTCTTTTTACCTCTACTTATAAAAAAAATATAATCTGTGGGTGTTGGTACTAGCTTTTTATGACGTGGGTCCTATAAGCGCATTGATTTTATTTTATTTGAACAAAAAATTGCATACTGTGGTTAAGGCGTATTTTAGTAGGATTAGCATGTTAGTGAAATAAGTGTGCTGACGAAGAGATTGATACGTTTCAAAACCGGTAAATATAGAAAAGTCGGTAAGTGGTACGATACTAATTACATTTATTATGAAAAAAAAAATTGCTTTATATTTTAGTGTTTTTTGTAATATTCGTACCAAGAATGAACAGTTATATTTTCATTCATTTTCATGTATTTGGATTTTGACATGTTTTTAAGAATAAAAATTGCTCAGTACACCAATATCCAATAAACATATTATCTTACAGTTGTGTTAACATTAAATATTAAACTGTTATTTTTTAATGATGTAATAACTTATATTTACATATAAATTATTAATTTAATACGGAAAAAACAAAAGAAAAATAAAATGTCTCAATCATGTGCAGGACTTACATCTATCGACAAAAATAATAATAAAAAGTGGGTAAAATTAAATTATATCGGAAATACTAGCAATAAAATAAAACAAGTTTTACATAAAAATAATCTTTTAGTTTCATTTTATAATAAAAAATCTTTGGGCCAAACATTAATTATTAGTAAAAATCAGGTCGACAAATTGGAAAATAGCGGAATATAAGAACTAACATGTACTTGTCCTGGTTCATATATAGGGCAAAGCGGGAGAGCTATTAAATATATAGTGAAAGAACATTTAGCTTCACATAGATTAAATAACGACTTATCAAACTATGCGTCACATTTAAATGAATTTAAACATACTTTTGATAAAGCGAAAAACATAAAAATTTTACATGTAGGACATAAAGGTCAAAAGTTAGATAGATTAGAAATTTTAGAAATAAATAGGATAAAAATAATAGCGATAGAATTTTAATAAATCAGCAGATATAATTTAAAAACTCACCATACATTATAATGAAACAATAAATATTTTTCATGTAATATAATATTTTCTTAAAGTACATCGCCGCCAACACATGTTTCAATAATTTGTCTTACTCTGTTCCATTTCAATATTGCGTATTGTATCTTTTCCAACTTATTTTTAAATGTACCTACACATAAGATAATATTTAGTTTTTTTATAAATTACCCTTACACTGTATAATATTCACCAGTCTGAAGATGCCCATTAGAGGGTGAAAGCGCTAATTGATCAAAATAAATAAGTGGACGTGTACCAAGTATTTTTAAAAATAATAACTTATATGTAAATATAAGTTGTTACACCATTACAATGGAATTCCACCAAGAATTGTATAAATAATTTGAATGAAAAAATGTAATTTTTTACATTTCATAATTTAATAACCAACCAGTTCAAAAAATGCATGGTGTTTTTGCGGAAACCAATTGGTTATATAGTTATAAAAAAATAAAGTTATACATAAAAAATAATTCTATAAAAAAACAAAAAAAAAGTTATTTCATTTCGACATTATTTAATAGTAATATTCCATAAAAAAAGCGCTTCAAACATGAAAAAGATTCGTGTTATCAATTTACATGAGGCAGATTTTGAAATTATACATACATCATGTTAAGGAGTAATGGTCAGCGCGTTTGTCTACCATGCAAGAGGTCTCGGGTTCGATTCCCGACATGGTTGAAATGAAGAAAAAATATTTATTTTTTTATTTTTTATTTTATTTTTTTTATTTTTCTTTCTGTTGACGCCCATGGGGCTTTTACATTATACATACTATATAATAAGAAAAAGTTACACATTAAACATAATTAACATTTTTTCAAATATAAAAATTAAAAAAAATATATTATTAAAATTTAAAAATAAAGTTATATAGTTAACATAATACACTATTAAGACATAATACATACATTATATTATGTTTATAATATAAGGCATAACAGGATTCAAATAAAACATAATTATATTTTATTTATTTTTTTACACCGGTTAACTAAACTTTAAAGTGAAGTTATTTAAAATGTTGAAAACTGAAAAGGGTTTTATAAACTAAAAATATTAAACATAACACGGGCCAACTTTTAAGCATACATAAATACGATCGAGGATTTATTAACTAGACTCAGTCGCGTCGGTCGCCTGTAGTACTTTGGTCTTGAATATGCTCAATGAGTAACGAAATATATCAACATCGCCATATTCATTACCAAGGCGATGAAGTCTAGCTATAGGTGAATTTACATAGTAGTTGTGCCCGCTGGACACCTCGACAAACACCGACTTATTTCGTGTGCGACGGGAAGGTATTTTAATATTGACCAGTCGCGTTAAATCAGGGCTGTCCAGCGCGCCATTTACAATTTTATATAGGTTTACTAAATCGGTTAAGATTCTCCTATTCGAGAGAGTAGACAATTTAAAATTATTTGATAGGAAGTTGTAGTCGATTTGGTCAACGGGAATATTACGTTTAAAATTTATGAAGCGAAGGAATTTATGTTGGACTTTTTCTAATTTTATGTTATGTATTTTATAGCAAGGTGACCAAATTATTGAATTATACTCTAAGTTACTCCGAACTAAGGCAACATATAAAGATTTAAGCGAATCGATGGAATTAAAATCCTTCACCGTTCTCAGCAAATATCCGAGACACTTCATTGCCTTGTTAGTAACTGCATCAATGTGTGGAGCAAATGACAACTTGTCATCGAACACTATACCTAAATCTTTTATTTCTGTAACTCTTACGAGATCTGTGTTATTTATATTATAAGAGAAGTTGATTGAAGTTCTATTACGGGTAAACGTAATAACACTGCACTTGTCAATATTAAGAAAGAGCTCATTTCTCTGACACCAAGTATATAGACTCGCCAGGTTTAATTGAAGAGATTCGCAGTCACTAACAGAAGCAATAGTCTTAGATAATTTCAGGTCATCAGCAAATAAAAGAATGTCCACTCCCTCAAATATCGATACAATATCATTAACCAAAAGCAAAAACAAAACAGGACCTAAGTGAGATCCCTGAGGAACTCCACTAGATGCCTCAAACTGATACGACCCATAACCGAATACTTTGACTAAACTTTTCCTAGACGATAAGTAGCTTTTGAACCATTTTAAAATGTTTCCCGAGATTCCTAATAGTTTTAATTTGTGTACTAAAATCGCATGTGACACCTTATCAAAAGCTTTACTAAAGTCAGTATAGATCGTATCAGTTTGCCGGCGTTTCTCCATAGCTTCCATAAGCCGATGCTGATACAACATTAGATTTGTCGTTGTAGATATTCCTGTAATAAATCCATGTTGTAATGGGGAGATAACTTTTTTTTATTTCTGGAGTAAACTTTATCAAAAAAATAGATTCTAATAGTTTAGGTATAGTTGACTGCATGCAGATGGGTCTATAATTAGCAATATCTGATTTATCACCCTTTTTAAAAATAGGTGTCAAGAAGCTGACTTTCCATCTTTCAGGAAATATACCAGTTTTTATGGATAAATTAAAAATTTTAGTAAGTGGATCAGTCAAGGAAGAACCACACTGGGTGAGGAAGAGGGGAGGAATATTATCTGGTCCAGAACCTTTGCTTGGATCCAATTTGCTTACCCCAATTTTTATATCAGCATTAGTAAACAAACAGGTATTAAAATCAATCAAATTAGTACAAACAAAATCGTGCAGTTCTGGATCAGTCTCTAAACTATATACACTGCTAAAGTAGTCGGCAAACAAGTTAACAACATCTTGTGGTGCGTCGGCCATTCTACTGCCATAATACATTGTGGATGGAATTCCAGACTCTTTACAATTGAGAGTATTAGAAAATTTAAAAATATGTTTAGGGTTGCTTAGGGCCTCTTGTTCAAATTTTGAAATACAATTACGATAACATGTTTTGGAGAGATTTTTAGCCTGAGCTCGCAGTTTAGTAAACTCATTGTAATCGTTAATATCTCGAAATTTTTTATAAGTAGCATGAGCAATTTTTTTGTTACGTATGCCTTTGATAAGTTGGCTATTAAACCATTTAAGATACTCATTAAAAATAAACTTGGTTTTAGGAACATATGTTTCAATGGCTGTGTTAAAGATGGTATAAAATTGGTCAGTTATAGTATCGATATTTGATTCCCGGTTTATAAAACTCCAGTCAGTAGTCGAAAGAAATGAATTGATTGCTGGATAATCTGCTTTAAAAAAATTGGACTTAATATTAGAAGTTTTGTACTTTTGAGTTATCGAGGTATTGAATCTAATAAATAAAGGTGGATGGTAAACATCAATAGGTAGAATATGGTCATTTGCAACTTCCACAGATATGTTGTCCGAGTTGGAAAACACGAGATCCAAGAGACGATTGAGGCTATTGTAAACATAATTGACTTGCCGAAGGTTCAAAAAATTTGACATTTCGATGATTTCGTTGGAGCCATGGTTGATGACATCGCCGGATTTGGTCTTGCTGTTCAAAGGATCCCACTGCACATTTGGCAAATTATAATCACCTGTGAGGACGATGGTTGCATCGGGGTATTTTCTACGAAGGTTTTCGACTTCTAAGTAATGATTCCTGTAGATATTTGCATCTGACATACGGGGAATGTATACACTTCTATGATTTGATCATTTACCGAGTTATCGATCTCGGATATAATTTTGTTTACCGCAGTGTTATCGTCCTGTATAGCGTCTGCCCTGTTAGGACTTTGGCTCTCAGATACGTTGCAGATTATTATATTCTTCTCTCGGTAGCTTCTGTCCTGCACCTCCGATACCAGCTCACAAATATTCACCATATCGTTAACAGATGACGATTGATTCTTGGCCTCCACCTCCATTTAAAAGGGCGTTTTCAAACTAGAATATTCCATAGTAACTAGACAGGTACCTGAAGCGTAAGACTGATCATCTTACCTTCATGGAACAAAAAAATATCAAGATTCGCTGCGATTTGTGTACTAATACGGTACCCTATGCACCATTCGGTGCGGAAAGGGAATGATGGTGATGATGATGTGATGATGATGTGATGACGATGATGATGATGATGATGATGATGATGATGATGATGATGATTTCTTTCCGCTCTATTATTCAAAAAGAAACAAAAAGCTTAAAAATATTTTCCAAAATTAACGCACTTAATACCTTTACACAAAATGGGTTAAAATATCGACTACCAGCAATATAAAAAAAAAACATTTCGAACACCTCTACAATTATAAGTACAGGATTACTGGCACTATGGAATGCAATAGAAATACTACCATCGCCAGCGGCTGCATATATCCATTAAAATACCTCTACACGCTATTACGTTGCCTTATACGTTGGCCAATACGTATTGATCAACGCATTCTGTACATTGTTTGTAAATTTTGAAGATACTGTATTTTTTAAAATAACATAGGCGTTGGGGGGATTCTGAGGGGTGTTGGCATTTGTCCATGCATCCTTCTCCCCCTCCTTAATCTGCTTAGAGTTTTTATTCCTTAAGAATATAATTAAATTCCTCTACGCACAGCTGACAGAACTTTATAACAGTTGCGGATGGATGGCTTAAGAATCCACACATTAAAACGGACGGACATAGACTGAAGGCCTCCCCAACAAGTGGCAGTTTAGCGGTTTCGTTGCCAATATGTGCGCCAGCGTACTGGCCAATGTGTGTAGCCTGTGTACGAATACAAAAATATTACAATACGATGGAATTCAAATAAATATTTGTAACGTATTACATTTATTCTTAGAATTTTCATAAAATACACATGTTTCACATATCATAAATTTGATGTAATATTAGTTCTTATTGTTTTGGCAAAGTACCTTCTGTAAATTAAAACTGCATTGAGTCGGCATGTGACATGCATTTGTGAGGGCGAATATGTTGGTGCATGTGATAATATAGTTGAAAAACAGTTAATATCTAATTTTTTTTATTCTCACGGCCGTTCAGAAGCAAATTGAGTTTTTTGGGTTATTTTGTCACGTGTCCTCGTACTCTGCCGACGTTTCGAATTGCATTGTGGAATTCACCATAAGGGTCGATGTCAACAAAAAAACTCAATCTACACCGTCTTATTCCTTTTGAAGCGGGATCTCAGACGTATGGCCGCGGTCTCAATTAAGAACTTACACTGTATTCCTCTATAGTCATGCTGGAGAACCAAGATAAGGTGGTTGTACTGACCACGTTTATTCGATTGATAACAAATTGACAATACTATAGTTAGAGGTACTGGGGGTTTAACTTTAGCTGGAGCGTTCAGAAAACTCACAATAACGCATTTAAAATCTACAGGATGTTGATTTTAATAAGCGATGTATTCAATTTTAACCACATGTGCTACCTTTTTATTTTTTAATTCGGTATTGGATATGGGGGTTGTGTATATTAAAAAAAATACAATGGGTTAAGAAAATGTAATACAAATTTACCAAAATACTTTGTAATAAAATAAATAAAACAACTCTATTTTTAACCACTAATTTTTATTTTTCACCGAACGGTTTCAAAGCAAACAAGCTTCTTCGTCAAGGTTTACGTAACTAATGAATTGATTCCTTTTTTTTTTATTTCTATCATGTTCACTAAATACTACTCGTGGACCCAATAAATCGATATATACTTTATAAAATACTTTGTTTTATTATTTTTAATTATTCAAATCATTTTTTTAAATGTTGCATTTCACTAATTGTAGTCCTTCCAAGAACAAAGGGCAATTAATTTTTTTTTTAAAGTTATTTTTTTTAGTCAATTACTTCAGAATGCGAAGTTGTGAAGATTGTTTTAAGTATGTAAATAACCAAATTTATTGTTTACCAATAAGTGTGTATGCATATTTTTTCCGATATAATTTGTAATGTGTATTTTAATTACACTTTATTAATTATTATTATGACGAACACAAAATATTGAATAAAAAACATGCTTGCTTAAAAATAAATACTCGTATATATATGTCATATATGACATTTTCTAAAGATATTGTTTTTTTTACACTCTGATGCAAAAGAGAACTGTAAAAACATTTAATATAACAATATATAACATCAAATTTTTTTCAATCAGTATTCTGTAAATTAAAAAATAATTGTGTTAGTTTTGCAAAAGCCCCATCACTACATAATCGAGCCATTCGTGATTTGATTAAATAAAAATACCTCCATATTTATAAACCAGTGTTTTTAATCTATCCTGCGTATTTTGTATTACCATATCATTAGCAACTAACAAAGCAATAGTTGTCTATGTCACGCTCATAAGCGCGTCTGAGCGTGAGAGAGACAGAGATTATTTTCATAATGCGTATGCCGTGCGATGTCATACCATGGGCTTATTCACGGATACTACAAAATGCATATGTGTAAGTATAGTGCACGCGCCAGCTTCCAAAATCCACCCGTACGATGAAAGCTGTTAAAGTTTTTATGTTTAGTGATTTTCACGGTTTGATTGAAAAAACAAAAAAATTTTTTTTGGATAAATTAGTTTTCAAACATTGACATTGGATATATGAAACGAAAAAAAGACACTTAGCAGCGTCCGGCAAGTCACTGTTTTGAGGTCTAGTCTTTATAAGACTAGACTTATCAACAGTTTTGAAAAGGGGTACGCGCTTTTGTTGTACCGTTTAGATCAGTGTTTTTTTGATTATCTGTATTTGGCCGATTAGTAATGACGTAGTAGAATATGTCATTCAGTATTAGTATCAGAATCATCATCAGTGGTGCATAGAGCATTGCATTTTAAAACCAAATGCAGTGTATTCAGTCATCAGTTATATGATCAGTCCTACGATTTTGATATCAGCCCAGGAATAATATTGCAGTTTTAAACATCTTTAAAATAAATATTTCACGTTCTTTCTGCCAGGAAGCGAACCCAAAACCTCAAAAATTGTAGGTGAATGTGTGGACCACTACACAAAAAGGTGGACTTATCTTCACTCGATTTCCTTATTCAGGATTTTTACCTGAAAGCAGCCATTGAGTTTAAAACACTTGTCCAAGGTTATGGTTCTATTTTACACACATTACTGTATTTTTCATCCGTTTGGACACAGACACATAAAAAATATACAACTATAATGATTTATTTTGTATTTTTAGTTAACACTGCGTAAATTTAATCATTATTGTATCTACTTTAATTTTATTTTTTAATATTTGATTTATAAAGTCTACAGGATGAGATATATTTGAACCATTATACAATATCAACAATGTTTTGAGTAAATCTGAATGTTTGTAGACAGGCTAGATTTATAAAGAGATAACATTTTTAAAGTTCAACAGATGGAAGACTTGAGGAAATGTAGATATTTAAAAAAAAATACCACATTATCTTTAACAGAATATATATTTTTTTTCTTATGTTATACAAAAATATTATAACTGTCCATTATTTACTATAGGAGCAAAAATTCATTAACATTTTCTTGTATACCCACGAACAGGCCATGCCTTTGGGGGATTTTCTTGTTTACTATTTTTCTATTAATATATTATTCATTGATATGTAATTATGCTTTTTTTTTTTAAAAATCTTTTTTATAATTATATTTATTGTAAAAAAACAAAAATATTAAAATAAAAATAAATAAATAAAAAATATGGACAAAATGGTGAATGTTACGCAATGTGTAAAGAGGCCACTCAAACCAGCCTATAAAAGGTCATCAGCACTATAAATGCCTGAACATCCATATTCCTTTTTAATTTTTTTCCCCTCTGTTGCAACAATTTGCATCTATAAGAAATATCATATAATGAGAAATACGGTAAGCTAAATAATAATGAAATCGCCGGTAAATTATTGTTAAAGCTTAACTGCATTGAGTAATTGCTTACTCTTCAAAATTATCCGTCATTACCTAATCAAGAAGAAAATAGAAATTCATTTTCAATACGGAGTATAATAAAGGCAAATGTTATACAAATTGAAATAAAATCTAAATTCTCTTATACAATTTTATCAACAAATATATTTTTAATTGTATATTGAGTAATCTGATAAGGTTTATATATTGCCATAAAAAAATAATATCTTGTGATTTCAGGAAGGTTTCAAAATGTCTCACTTCAGTTTTTAATATCTGTATGGTTGTTAACTTCAGTCTGTGCGGTAGGTCATTGTACAGTATCGATATTGCCAGAATTGAATTAAACCCAGGACCTCAAGCATGCTTGGCAAATAAGCTAACTATTGCGTGTAGGGGGATCTGCATGTTAGTGTAATCAATATCCTGACGAAGATACGGGTACCTACCTACGCTACGTCTCGAAACCAATAGATTCAGAACAATTAATACGTGGTTGTACACAAATATTTCAAATAATTTATTAAGGATTAATTTTTTTATCAAAATTTTTGTTCAATCAGAATAATTTTTTATTTTTTTTTATTAATACGAGTAAATTTACTGAATGAGAAAATTTAAATATATTTAAAAAAAAACGAATTTTTTTAGAGGTATGAATGTTGGTTTAACTTTTTTAAAGCAACCTTGAGCTAATTTTATAAACCTAATGCATTAATACCGTAGGTATTTGATGTATTTTTAATAACAGTTATTTAAATACTTATAAGTACTTAAATGAATATTTTTTTTAAAAACTTTACAATCTTAATTCTTTTGACCGTTGAAATCCCTCTTTACAACAACTCGATCCCCATTTTTCCAGCACAAACTATTTACGACTATTAGAAAATGGTTTGTAAAGTATAATATATATATTTTATAATTCTAATCATACCTATTAATATATTTTTATTTGGCTTTTAACAAAATAATATAATTGCATCTTTTTGTCTCTGATTTTGAATAATGTTTAAATGTAAGGGTTTTTTTAACAAACTGGGGAAAACTGTTTATTTTATTCCATGAATAAATAAATTAACGATTAATTTCCCCGTTGTTTATTTATTTAGTTGGATTTAAGTTTTTTGTCTGTTTTTCGTAAGAGTTTTTTCTGTAGTGATTAATGGGCATTGTATTAATATAAATAAATTAAATGACCAAAGGCCTCTTAAATTTTGACTTAATTAGGCCATGAATAATTCTTGAATACTATTCACATGCCCGCTTAATGAAACACTCCTCAATATTTCTATAAGAAAAATAATCTAAGTTTTTTTAATTTAAAACCATTATGTAAAATATAAGTAATTAGTTTGAGGCTATTTTAGGGTTTAATTTTTTTATTTGTGAATATTATTTTGTACATAAGTTTTACAAAAAAATATGTTGAAACTTTGGAAAATATTTTTTAATGAACGGCAGGTTGACACATTAATCCACTTAGTTTGATTGACTAATCACCGGTTTCATCGCCCTCGTGACAGCGTCACACTGATTTTTAAGAAGTTCAAACATTATATATTAACACAGACTGTGAAATTTAAGTATGGACGGAGGGGGAGTTTAGTAAAAGTATTTAACGGTGTTTTTCTGTGAACATCTAAAAATAATAACAGTTTAAGGCATATTAAAAATTAGAAAAGTCCAGAAACCCCATACGCACATCAAACAGAAGGTGACTAAACTACTCATAAATGATTAGGTTTACGTTTTGACTTATTAGTTTCTTTGTAGACGTCGCTCAGTACGCAACTCCCGATTTTAATTCAACTATGCCGTGTTGTGTCGTTTTGAAGTGTAAAAATACTGCTGGGATCTTTAAGAAACAGGATGGGATCACATTTCAAGTGTGAGTACCGAATACATGTGTATGTGCATTACTCATTTTTTAAATTATTTTTCCACCTGTCAGATTTTCAAAGAAAACAAAATAGACCTTCTGTTAGTGTTGCCAGGGTAGTAATTTTTTTTGATACGTTTTATTAATAAGAACATTAGTTTAAATTGATTTAGTGGAATTTTAGCCTACCCGCTGATGAAAGAAGGAAAACGGAGTAGATAAAAATAATTCAAAGAGTACGGCGAGATGAGTTTTGGAAACCAACAAAGCGAAGCATAATTTGCTCAATGCATTTTGAGGAGAAATATTTTTATGACACAAAAGGTCGATTGAAAAAATTAAGCAAAGGAGCTTTTCCAAATAAGGTAGGTTCAATTTAAATAAATATATTTTTAACATTATTTACATCTATGTCGTTTCCCTTTAGCTATATTTTGATGCAGTTTTCAAGAAAATAGTTTTTTACTAAGTATTACTATAAAATAAAAAAGTACCTTCCAATCTTTTACAGAATTTTTTTTTCTCTTTCTTATATTACACAAAAATAGTATACCTGTCTATTTATTATAAGAGCAAACAATTTCGATTTTTTTTTGTATCCCCACGAATAAGGCTTGCCTTTATGGGATTTTTTGTTTACTATTTTTACTAATATTTTAATATGCATTTCAATGCCATGTAATTATTCTTAATTTTTAAAATGCTCTGTTTTACAAAAGTTTTGTAAAAAAAATACAATTTACTTATTTACTCTGTTGTGTCAATCAATGTTTTCGCTTGTACAATAAAATTTTTGAGAAATTAACAAATTGCTTTTTTAAAATTTTATATTGATTCCATTTGTGTTATGGTTATATTTATCGCAACATGGCAACATTACGCGGTGACTTTAAGTATGCGCGTGGCAAAAATTGTGACAAAGTGGGGATATTTTTGAACACAGTCCGATGTATTCAAATATGATTCTACGCTCCTTCTGGACTATTCTTAATTCTATGGTTTAAGGTTTTTTTAAAAGGTTATTAGAAAAACACTTTGTTTTTATCGGACTCGTGGTGTAATGATCAGCGCGTTTGGTCAGTGACGGTCAGCTTACCATGCAAGAGGTCTTGAGTTTAATTCCCGGCATGGTTGAAATAAAATATTTATTTAAAAGGGTGTTCTTACACTCAGAGTCCCTGAACTGGTATCTGAAGCGAAAAATTGATCATCTCACTTTCATGTTACAAAAATGATCAAGATACGCTGCAATTGGTGTACCAATGTAGTGTCCTATGCACCATCAGGTGTGGAAAGGGAATGATAATGATATGTTCATTCGATTACCGACCGGCTTCCGAAAGTATAATTGAAGAAAAACAGATATTACTTAATAAATAATATGTTTTTTGATTTGAAAATAAATTATACGCCTAAATAGATTATTCTCATAATATCAAAGAGTTTTTCAGTTAAATTATGCTTATTATGAATAACCACAAAGATATAGCATTAATTACTTTTTTTTTTTAAGTAAGTTTATTTCAAATAACTGCGAAACTTGAATTTGTGCTATTTGGAATTCGACAACAACAAAGGTAAACACAATGTTTTTACTGTAAAACTTTATTTATATTAACGACTAATATTTCAAAATTAGGAATCGATTTCATCGTGACATCTTGTTTTTAAGAGAACTGAATACCGTACAGTATTTGATTTAGAGAACCTTGTTTATTTAACTTTTGCAAGCCCTGAGATGTTTATACTTATTTGACGCTATATCCTCTCCACGCGTCCAATTGGTATTTAATTACAACCGAGATGGCATTCGTCAACCGCAGAAAGAATTTCATTAGATTAGGCACACATATATTAAATCCACCGTGTTATCATGGTCGACAGGGGTTGTATGGATCCATATCCCGACACGTGCACTTCATAATATTATTATTATTATTTATAATTCATACAGGGGTGAGACTCGTTAATATTTGACACCCTTGAAGGGAATGCTGAAATGGGGTCTCCTTAGATTATTACGCTGTCATTCAAATAGCCAACGGTACTTAAGATGCTTATTTATTGATTCAATAAACGACATTTCGCTGGCATAAAAATTGAAAAGAAAAACATTACACATTCAAACTACTAAAGCATAATAAATATACATGTTATTTATATACTAGCTACATTTTAAATGTAGCATATATTGCGTTGCACTCAACAATTCGGAAAAACGAAATAGCAAATCACGATAAAAATGCAAACCTTACTTTATACGAGTACACATTTTATTGGTTTCTTTTTATGTGTAACTTGTAACCATAGAAATGACACTACGTAGCATTAAAAAAAATATATCTTAAAATCAAAGCATTAAGAATAGTCCAGAAGGAGCATATAATCATATTTGAATACATCGGACTATGTCAAAAAATCCCCCCACTATGCTCCATTTTCAACGCGCGCAATTGTGATGTCGCCGCGTAATGTTGCACGATGGGAAAAAAATTTAATCATAACACAAATATAAGGTTAAAAAAAAAAGCAATCTGTTAATTTCTCTAAATTTTTATTGTGCACGCAGAAATATTGATTGACACAACAGAGTAATTAAGTAACAGATCATTAATAAGAATAAATTTATACTCGTATATTGATAAAAACAAAGTGTTTATTAATTTTTTTTTTAAAGAAATTAATGAACTAATTGACTTTGAACTTAAAATATAAAACAAAATTTATTTTTACATAAAACGGATGTTTTTATACTATGTGAAATAATATTTTATGTTTTAAAGGTAATGTCGGTCAAATGTTCACCACAGAGTTGTTTAATCCGAGGTCCAATTTTTATTAGTTCTCTCATTACATAAGCAAAGAAGGGTTAAAAAATTTACTACCCTGGCAACACTAACGAAATGTCCATTTTCTTTTCTTCGAAAATCTGACTGATGGAAAAATAATTACATTTTTAAGTAAGGTATTTGTTACTTACTCATTCATTTGTTAATTACAATAAAATGTATTCCCACGCTGTTTCTTTAAGATCCTAGCAGTATTTCTAGACTTTAAAAGGACACAACACGGCAGAGTTGAATTCAAATCAGGAGTTGCGTACTACTGAGCGACGTCTACAAAGAAACTAATGAGTCAAAACGTAAAACTACTCATTTATGAGTAGTTTAGTCGCCCTCTGTTTGATGCTCGTATGCGGTTTCTGGACTATTCTTAATTCTATGCTTAAAATAAATATTTATTTATGATATTGCACACACAAATTAATAATCCATACTTAGTATAATAAATGCGAAAATGTCTTCGTCTGTTTGTTTGAGTTTTTGCATAGAAAAAGGATAGCTGATAAGTGTCACAAGCTACTTTTCATCCCAAAAAAATATACTTTTCCTTCGGCAAAATTCTTAGTCGAAAACTGAATTAATATTAAAAGAGAAAAACGATGCCATATTGCCATTAACTAATAGATGGTCGTTTTCTTTGCAAAATGATAGTTTGAGGGCTGGCATTCAATACAAGCTACTTTTTATCCCGAAAAATATATCATTCCGTCTGGAAAATTCCTATTGCTAAACGACAAAACTAATTAATTAACTAATGTCTGCCTAAAACCACGAGAGCGAAACCGCGGGTAAAAGTTAGTATTAATTAAAAACTTCTTTGACTCTCTAACTAAGGTATGTGATCCTGTTCTAAGACGGTCAAAAACAAATAACCTTGCCATCCAAAAACACAACATGTATTAACTATATTATATTATATGAATACCAGAAAAAAAATTATTTCTTTTATAAAAATAGTACCTAGTTACATGATGAAAACGATAAAGACCTAATTAAATTTATAAACAAAAATAAAGATTAAAACTAACTACTTACTGTACTTTTATTTTAACCACTAACTTAAAAAAAAAATCATGCGGTAATTTTCCACCCAAGTACAGCCGAACGTAGTCCAACACATCCCGACCGCAGGTTTCGGCTGAACCGAAGTTTCGGCCAATTTTCGTCGAAAACCAAAATTCGTTTTATTGGATGAATTTTGCTGAAACCGAAACCGAAACCGAAACTTCGGTTGGTCACTAATTGTCACATAACTTGGTCCTTATATTATTTATTGTGTCAGCATTTACTTTGTGAAAAAATATTTTGAATTTATTATAAGGCGCATGCGTATTATGTCATCTTAAACTTATAATACCTTGATTTAAAAAATCTTAACCGCCAGATGGTACTGTTACTGCTGTCTTTATTGTCAAATTTAACTCCGCGCTCAATATAACATTAAAATTTGCCTTCAACTCTACAAACGGCTTTTGTATCTTCCGATTATAGGTAATAAACAATTTTTTGTAAAATAAATTATTTTTAATAATTAATATGAACACTTTATCATGCTATTTCAGTTCCATCACTGATTAATTTGTTTGTTTTTAAAGAGATTCGATAGCGAAACCGTGATCAATATTCTGTAAGTACTATTAGTTTTATATCGCTGGAGGAGTGCTCTCTCGACACTGTAGTATTGTTTTTGTAATATATTAAAATTGTGTAACACTGATAACAAAATTTTGTTTTCATAATAATTCAAAATGAAGTGTAACGAAGTGACTAACGATTCAATTAATCATATCCATCACCATTCTCCATTATCCCTACCGAATGGTGCATCAGGAGCCAGTCCAGAGGTCGAACTATTAAACTATCATAATGATTATGTTCCTACAAACCCTGTAGAGCATAGGCTGCATTGGTACAACAAATGTAAATGTAACATGAAGGTAGTAGTTCATTAGTCAACGAAATATTGCAGTGAACCACCTTTAAAAACCCTTTAAAATCCACGTCCATCCAGCAAGAATCGAACTTGGGACCTCAAGTATGCGCCAATCTCCTCACTACGAGGCGTATTTTTCATCGCCTGATTTCTATATTCAGGATTTTTACCTGAGAGTATCTATCGAGTTAAAAACGCTCATCCTCGATTCTGGTTGTATTTCACATACGAAAAAAAATGACACTTTTCCAAAATGTAAATTATAAGGTACATCTGATTTATAACTTTTTGTAATGATCAAACAACCTGAGCGAAACGTCAAAATTTATATAAACAATTTATTCAATAGTTGTAAAGTAAAATGTTGTTACAGTAAACAGAAGGAAGTACTTCGATGGATTTGAACGTTTTAGTTTTAAGGTTTTGAGCTATTAAAGCTGGGCATTACTTCGAATCAAAGCATTTCCCTTTAACATTGCCAAAGGCGAAGTAATTTCACAAACTCTAGCCATTATTCCATCCTTACCTTTGTGCGAAAGTTCTGTCTGTTCTAATAATTATTAACATGTGTTTATATCAATTATCTTTTGACCCCCAGGTTTAGGCTAGGCGGGCATTTACTTTTACCGTGCACATACGGTTAGCCCATTTGACCTTCTCCAGCCCATTTTAGATAGATCGTATAGTGTGTTTTTTTAAAGCTTGATATTTTTTAAAATTCAAATAAAGTAATTCAATATTTGTTGAAATATGTTGGTTGTAACTATAGGTTGTAACTGTGTTCGAAATATTACAAAATTCATTTATGATTAGACTGCTAACTGTGAAACTGGAGTCACGGGTTTGATTCCTGCTAGTTGCGAGAAAAATCTAAGAAAGGTTTATTTCTCCATTAGTCAGGGTGTGTTTTTCATAATTTTCTTCCCTGACAAGCTTGTAAAATAGAACTTTGAAAAAATACTAAAAACACAAATCCGGCATTATTTCCGAAATGCTGTATGTTATGCCTCCATAGTTATTGGTTTGTTTTCATAGACCATGGTCTTAACGTAGCCTCATAAAAAATAATCAAATAAAAATTACAGGATCTTGGAGGCCAATATTAACAGGACCAATACCGGAAAAACAAAATGACATCAAACTTGTCACGTAGTAAATTTATGGTTTCGCTCTATGGGTTTGGCGAAATGAACAATGGATTTTTTTTTTGTAAATTCATACAATTTTCAAGCGTTGTTCGAGCGTTAAGTTTCATTATTGATTTGAGTATTTTTAAAGGTCACAAATTAAAAAAAAAAAACTGTTATTAGTTTGCCAAGAGAGAGTATTGCCAATCGAAAAATTGTTCACGACAAAAAAACACTTGTTACCTCGCGGTACCATAAAACTATTTACGGTGGATAGGTTTGTATTGGTTTATTTTATTATTTAGTGGCAAGCAAACGCACTGACTAGTATACCATGAAGCTTACTGATTTCTGCTTGAGTTTTTTGTGCCGGATTTTTACCTCAGAGAACTAAACAAATAAAAAATTATACAATAAAAATTAATCAACCAAAATTTTACAGTGTTATATGGTTTTGTACGGCGGCGGCCGCCATGAAATAAGCCTTTAAGTTCTAACCTTTTCTCTGACGTGACATCGGAGAAGATTTATGCATAAATATAGGAGGCTTAAAGGCGAAACCACTACTGCCCATGATCTCTGTTTTTGGGGAGACCAACAAAACTAGTAGTTCGATGACGATTTATTTAGATTTTAATGTACACATTCAACTTAAAATGAATAGTCCTTTCGCTGTTTGTTATAGCATGCAGGTTTTGCATTGAATTAAAAAAAAAAATACTTTTTGCTGCTGGTTTTGGTGGTCTTCCCAAAAACACTGATCGTGCGCAGTAGCGGTTTCGCATTTAACCCCCTCATCTAAATATGTTTTTTTTTAAATTGTATTTCCTAGTTGTTTAAAATTAATTCTAGTCTCATTTTCATATTCATGGCCTGTCTTGTAAGACATAAAATTTGTTTTAGGTCGGGAACAACGGTAGATGGTTTGAAATAAAACAATTTCCATAAATGAGTTATAAGTTAAGTAACGAATAAGTACAACAATCGACGAAATTAGGTTAATATTAAAAATGATTAATCAAAAAAATTACGGAAATTAACAAATAAATCACAAAACACAATAATTAATATAAAATTTCTGTATGAAGAAGGTTATTTCCTTCATCGTAAAAACCAATGATGCATAGAGCACTGCATTTATTTTACTCCAAATACAAAACAGCCCCATCAATCATGCTTAGTACATTTTAAGTAATAATTAACACAAATAAATGTAATTGATCAAGTCGCATATTTCATTTATTTTATTTTATATTTTATAAATTTATTGCATAAAACTAGAATACATATTTAAAAACAGGGAATCTTTATAAAACTAATGAATTTTAAATGAAAACGGAGTGTTTTCTGTTAATGATAGTCTCTATCTAACATGGCTTAGCCTGTTCTAAGATGGAGATTCTTATCTTTTAGAGCATAAGTAGTCCTATACTAATAAAACAATAACATAAAAAAACTAAAACTACTTAATTATAATGCCTAGCTAACCAAATGTAAGAAATTAAAAAGTGTTATTATACAAATATAAAGCATTTATTAGTGCCAAGAATACATGTTACTTAAACATAAATAATATTGTATGGTAAATAATAAAAAAACAAATATACAGCAATAAAATACATAAAAATATAAATAATATGTGTACCAATTATATAAAGTACTACGTTTTTCGATTAACAAATATTTTTCAAAAAAATCTCTCGCTACTCTATTTAAATGTGCAGTTATATTTAGTTTAAAATTTGTTTTAAAATTTTTTTTTTTTCCAGTCTTTAAAATAAATCATTTAATATTTTTAGAGCAAGTACATTCTACTGCTTTTTACCAAAGGTGGTTGATACCAATGGGACAATACAGTTAATTTGTGTTACTGAACGAGTGTTAATATTTTGTTGGGTTCTTTTGACCTCACTTAATTTATAATAAAATTTCGTAATCATAAAGTAGGTACGTCACAAACAATTGTCTTACATCTAATATTTTTAATTTTGCGAATAGATCTTTCGTTGGATACCTCGAGAGTTTTTTGAGAATAATCTTCATGGTCCATTTTTGTGCTATTTTCGCTGCATTTTTTCTTATAGGAACACATAATAAATCCACTAGAAGGAAAAATAATCAGTCTTATGCTTCAAGATAGAGAATATAAAATATTGCAGCAAAAATCTACACCACAAAATCGAAAAAAACTCATCTAAAATTATGTTTTTGTTCACACTTTAGGCTCAGAGACTTTGAAACATTGCAGCAAAAATCCACATTCTGATTCTGATTTTTTCACATAGAGAACAGTATTTTTCTTTCGGCCCCAGTATAGAAATAGTACGCTAGAGAGCAATTTAACAGAAAAAAATATCCAACCCTCGTCTAATAAGAAAAATAATTAACCCACTCGTCTTTTATTCAAATAAATGAAAATGCACTCCATTTATTTCTCGTACGTAAATTGAGAGCTAGAAGATTAATTTTCTCGAATCTTCTAACCTACCTGACCCGAATTAAATAAAACTTTAATGCAATAAGATTCGTTTCAGATTTATATTGGTTACGGTGTGACGCGAATCCCCTTTATTAAATTTGCCACCCCAGTTCCCCCCTCAAGATGTTAGCTTCCCCAATTGCAGGACCCTTAGACGAAGGAGCGGAGCTAGTGTGCATACTTACATACATATTTACATGTACACTCATAGAAGGGGATAAGAATTTAAGCACTTTAGTTAAGAATGCTAGAAATAAGGTAATGTTTTTTTCAAACTCAGTATTCAAGCAGTTTATTGTGCTCTTCATGGTGTAGTAATTGGAAGGTTCTAGCATTAAGTTCCAAGTTTGATTCACATCAAGGAAGTCTTCAAATTTTTTTTATTCAAACATTTTCTTACACTAGAAAATATGCATCCGCACTCATTTGGACTAAATAGATTCTAAAATACATTATTCATGGCTAAATATTATTATTTAAGGTATTCGCCATCCCTGTTGTAATTTGTTAATCTTAATGACTCTCGAGTCTTTTGTCTACAAACATTTGGACAAACTCAAACATTGTAATAAAACCACCTGGTCCAAGAAGAAGTTTAAAAATTGAAAAAAATTTTTTTAGGCGTTGCCTAGTATGTGAAATAATTTAGTTAGATGAATCTCTTCGCAACAATAAAGGTTTCAGCTCTTTAACTTCACTAAATAAAGAAATGTGAATGTTCAAACATAGGCAAACATGTGAATGTTACTTAGTGTGTAAAGTGGCCATTTAAACCAGCCAATGACAGGTCATAAGCCCAATACCTAGACTTCCATATTCCCTTATTTAAGGTATTTGCCATCCCTGTTGTAATTTGTTATATATTATTAAGTTTAAAAATTAAAAAATTGAGATATAAAACTTTCAACCTTTTTGAAGGAATGTTTCCTCTATTTTTTAATATGTATAAATGTATTATCTTAAAATCTTACTGTAATTCAAAATTATTGAAAAATATTTTTAAGTGTATTTTTTACTTAATTTTTACTATTTTTTTTTATTAAATCGTTGCGAATACAATTTTCTCTTTTTCGTAAAGTTGAGTTTTCTTTTTCATATAAATATAATTTAATTTTGTAATAGTCAGCGCATTTGTCTACCATGCAAGAGGTCTCGGGTTCGATTTCTGACATGGTTGATATGAAATATTATTAAAAAGAGTGTTTTTACACTAGAACATTTCATAGTTCCTAGACTGGTAGCTGAAGCGTAAGACTAATCACCTTGCCTTCATGTAACAAAAATGATCAAGATACGCGGCAATTGGTGTACCAATGCAGTGACCTATGTACCATTAGGTGCGGAAAGGGAATGATGATGATCCTTTGTTTATTTCCCACACGTATTAAAATCTAATTGCTGTGTTTGTAATAATTTATGTTATTTTTTTTAATGCCACTTTGGCGTATATGCGAAATAAAAATAAATAACATTTAAATGCAGGATTTTTGAAACGCATTAAAAAAATGTTTTTATCTGTATTTTAAGGTGTAGTTTTAAATAAAAAAAATTTAATCCTTTTGTCATAGGAAGTAAAATATAATACTAAAAAAAATCCAGGATGATGTAAATTTACTTCATTTTTTCATACAATTTATAATTAGTTTATTGAATTTGTTTTTTTTTTTTAAATAAAACTAATTTGTATGTATGAATACGAACGGTTGTGTTAAAAAAATTATAAATAACTGAGAAATTTTAATATAACTTTGCAAAACTCAAAAAATGACAAACACGCGCGGTCAAAACTGTCATAAATCAAATAAAAGGAGACTTCATTTTTTTTTTCTCTTAAATCCATAGATGAACTCTCTAAATTATCACCAGACTTAAAAGATACCTCATTTTTTATGATTTTAATAATTTTTCTAAAATATTTAATATGATAAAAATTTCCATCACAATGCATTTGTAGGATTTAGGTTGTTGAGGGTTGGAGCTCCTACCCTAGTTAGAGATTGGCTGAGATGACATGAGGTTGCTGTTTAATGCGTTTTTATTAGTCCCAACACTTATGCATGGAAGTGAAACATGGAACTGGCAGAGGAAGGATGAAAGTCGAGTGAACGCGGTTGAAATGCGATCTCTCAGACAAATGTGTGGGAAATCAATGTATGACAGGGTTACGAATTATGAAATCAAGCGAGAGTGTAAATCTGAGTCAAGTATAATTGATAAGCTTAAGAAAGGGTCTCTGAGATGGTTTGGTCACGTAGAACGAATAGACAACGAAAGAATGGTAAAACAAGTATATATGGCGAAAATAAACGGCAACGTGAGACGAAGACGACCAAGGAAGACGTGGCATGATCAGATAAACCAAAATCTTAAGTCTGGTCATGTCAAAACCAGACAGAACCGAAGGGCATGTATGACAAGATGAATGAATGTGGAAGAGGCTAGGATTGTATGCCAGGATAGACGTGTGTGGCGGTACATTCTCTCTGCCTACCCCTACGGGAAAATGGCGTGATGGTAGTAGTATTAGTAGTTATTACATGGCAAATAAATAGTGAATTGTTATAGTTACGTCGATGATGGGTTGAAGAGACTGCACTTGAACTACACGCTGGAACTGAGTGACTTCATCGAGCTGGACTGACTGACTGAACTGAACTTGTTGGGGTGACTGACTGACTGAACTTGTTGGGCTGACTGACGTTGACTGCGTACTGTGGTCTCTTTATAGATCACGTTCCTTTGTTGTTCATGTTGGACGATGTGAATGTACTGCAGAACAACGGTCCCGATTTTATGTGCAATACGGTTAGAGTTGCATTATATGTTGTACTGGATTCTATAGAAAAATATGATATGATGCTTTCCTCAGTCATCGCACTTTTCAGGTGAAACGTTTTAGCACGTGTGTGTTATCAATTATGGACTATGAACCGTTAACATTTAGGGGTTAAAAGAGGGGCATAGATATCGATTGGTGTATTGTCTTTTTTATGATCCCGAGTAGGTTAGAATCGTTCCAGCGTTTTGACAACCGCTTCAGAAGTCATATTCAGTGATATGTTTATGAACTAGTAGTTTGCACCGTGTCGCAATCGACAGAAGGTTAAATAAGTATCATTTGGTTGCTTGTCGTATGTAGTGCCGAAAACCATGTTGAGATTTATTTAATCTATTGTCTCTATTTATGTTGTTTGAATGTCTGTATATTTACATAGCTTCTTTTGATATACGCGCACAAAGGGTTTATTTATTCTGAATTTATCTATACACATGCATAAAAAAAAATATCTTCATTATGTAAGATTTACTGTGTGAAAATTAAAACTTTTGAACTAGCATCGGCAGTCAAAAAAAGTACGCGAAATGCAGCGTTTTAAAAATCATGAAAGGTAAAATGATCAAGCTTATGCTTCAGTTGCCAGTACAGAAACAATGAAATATTGCAATGTTGAACCACCTTTAAAACATTATCCTCAAAGAAATTTCAAGTGTGGTAGGTGAACACGCTAACCACGACACAACGAATTGGACATTCCTTTATTCTATATCCTCTTTCAAGATTTTAGATATTTAGTCAAAAACACCCGCCCATAATTCTGGTTCTATTTGCGAAAAATAGTATTCTTCTTCCCCCAGGGCATACAAAATGTATTTTTATTACATTTAGAATAGTTTGTTTTTGAAAAATGGAAACACAAAAAAACATATTTATTTTAGGGTATAGACCGCGTAGGTATAGACGTGAAAATGGTCCAAACTGTTTAGAATAAGTACGTCTGGCGATGTTTTAATTAAACTATTTACCTTAATTAATCTTGCTTTCGTACCTGGAATTTTACATACATACATACATACAAATAATATGTTGTTAGGTATTTGATCAAAACACGAACAGCATTATTTCCGAAATGCCATACAATAATTATTTTCGTATACCCAAAAGCCACCCTGAGTTATCTTGAGATACCACGCTGGGCTAACATTATCCGGACACTTTGCTTGTGGGGCGAATATAACTTAGGGCCTGTTTTGTGGTGATCGGGAGGGTTATCCCGTCAAAGGGTGAGTAAATAATATAATACATGAAACATGTTATCCTCATAAACCTCTACATTTGAGAGCTAACTTCGTAGTGATTCTTAGTAAAGGTATCAAAGGTAGGTACTTAAAATTACACTATTCTAATAAAGTATTTATAGAATTGTCAATAAATAATTTAAATGAAATATTTAATAATTATTTAATTGATTGGGTCTGTTATTATCCTCTATATAATTATAAAGCAGCCCTTTGAAGGAATGTACACGATTTTATTTTATTATAAGATATAATATATCGGCGACTAATTTTTTTTACCGATGTTCTTATTTTGCATGCTATTATTGTTGAATTATTATTTTTAAGAATTAATTGTTTTTTTTTAAATGAGCACTAAAAGGAAAACGAAATGGTAAAGGTTCGTCATTCGAAATAAATTGTTCTGCTTAACACGTTTTTTTTTTTTTGATAAGGTACAAGACGAAAACGTTATCTTATTGTTTGCATTTAATTGAGAGAATAAAGTTGCCAAAACTTATCGCAATATTTGCGCAGTATATGGTGAAGATGCTTTGAATAAAAGGGCAGTTCATCAAAGGTTTTTGCCTTTCAGAGACGGTAATTTCGACCTGAAAGACATGGAGCGTTCTGGTCGTCCAGTGGACTTAGGTTTTTAAACTTTTACCATATTATTTTTAAAATTCTCTTCAAACCCTCGTAGAGTTAGCTGAGCAGATGAATTGTTGCCACATCACTGAATATCGCTATCTTAAATCAATGAAAAATGTCAAGAAGTTCAGCGATAAGGTTCAACATTTTGAGTGAAAACAACAAAAACCAACGTTTGACAATTTATGCTGGCTCGCTTGCGCGTTATCAATCTACGTATGGCCACAAACAAAGGTTACTTTACTACAAACGGAAAAAATGGGGGAGTCATGGTTGCAAGATGAAGATTTTTATCTGGTAGGATTGGCGAGGTGTCATCAACTCCTAGATACTTGAACGCAATTAAATAGTCAACGTAGATCTATAGATTCTGCAAACGCATCGGCTCAACACAGCAATTTAACAAATAAGAAATATGGCGTTATTCTGCAACACGATAATTTCCGGCCTTACAACGCCAACATTACGAAAAATGCCATCAAAACGCTCGGTTGGGAGGTACTGCTGCACTCTCCGTAGTTTCCAGACCTCGCGCCGTCAGATTTCCACCTTTTCCAAATACTTTCAAATAATTTGCGCTGCTATTCTTTCAATAATGACGTCGAATAGGGAATATGGTTTGATGAATTCCTCGAATCGAGACCTGATGATTTTTATATCATGGGCATTAAAAAAATTGTAGAAGGTTGAACAAAAAGTTGTTAATAATATCGAGAAAATAATCAAAGAGAATTTATTGTTGACGAATGTTTTTGTAATTTGTCCCCATAGAATTAAGAATAGTCTAGAAACCGCACACGAATATCAACTACTTTTAAAGGAGTAGTTTTACGTTTTGACCCATTGTTTTTTTGTAGACGTCAGTCAATACGCAACTTCTGATTTAAATTCAACTATGCCGAGTTGTGTCGTTTTTAAGTGAAAAAAGACTGCTGAGATCAAAAAGAAATAATATGGCATCACATTTCATGTATAAGTAGCAAATATATGTGTAAATAGCAAATGCATAACTTAAAAACTTCATTATTTTTCTATTTGTCAGTTTGTCAGAGAAATAAAATAGACATTTTGTTAGTGTTACCAGGGAAGTAATTTTTTTACGCTACTTTGCTCGTTTAATGAGAGAAGTAATAAAAATTGGTCTTCTAGTATTAAACAACGCAGTGGTGGATATTTGACCGACATTATCTTTAAAACAGCAAATATTATTTAACATAAAAATATCCATTTTATGTAAAACAAAATTTGTGATATTCTTTATGTTCAAAGTTTATTAATTAACTCTTATTGAATGACCCTTTTCTTATCTACTCTGTTATGTCAATCAATGTTTCCGCGCGAACCATACAATTTGAGAGAATTTAACCAATTGCTTTTTGTTACTTATCTTACTTTTGTGTTATGATTATATTTTTTGCGATTTGCAAAAGTAAGGCAAACGGGGTTTTTTTTGACACAGTCCGATGTATTTAAATATGATTCTACGCTCCTTCTTGACTATTTTTAACTGAATATTTGTCCTCTTGTTCTCTTCATTTAAAAAAAAAGATACAACACAAAATATATAATTCTTCCCAACTTAACACATTAATTTAGGCCAATGGAGTTGGGAATTGTGTCTCAATTAATGTAAGTAAAATTTTAATTATTAAAAAAGTAAAGAGGTATAAATAAAACATTCTTAACTTTCTATTTAAAGTTTTATTTCTACTAAAAACTTATTTTTTGTAAGGTAAAAGGCACTGAGTTTTAAGTTAATAAAAACACATATACACATTTATATGTATTTATATATTTATAAATATTAGTAAATGATGTAGAAGGGAATAGACGTAGAAGAGTCTCGACTTAACACGGAATTTCCAAACACGTAGGAACATTAAAAAATTACATAATTGTGCCATAATAAAATTGTGTATTAAATAAGAAATGTTTCTCATTTTATCTTGTTACTCAAAATACAATAACAATTATCCACTACAAATTAGTTATTTTCATTAAAGAAAAGAATTAGAGTTGAATTAGTCACTCAGATACAACAAGTCATGGTCAAAATATCTTTGTCTTCAAAGATGTAAAAAAATTATAATAATCTTCCCAATGAACCAAAAACAATTAAAAATAATATTTCAATAAATCAATTTTAATTAATTCTAAAGAAATTTTTTGAACACGTGTAAAAACTACATTAAATTTTAATAAGTATGAATTTATTATTATTATTTATTTTTTTTAAATGTCTTATGTTTATTTTTCTCATGTACTCGTATTTGAAATTATATAAACTCTTATAATAAACAACTACAACAGTGTAAGTCACTCTACAAGCACAAAAATCAGTCTTTTTTGGGAGAGTTACAGTGATAACATTTTATAGATGTGTAAAAGTAGAAATGTATAGAATTTTTAGAAAAACACGTACCTTTTTTTAAATTTATTAATTAAAAAAAAAATATCGTTATTTTTAAACGTAAATCTAACAAGGGAATTGAAAGCATACCAAGATTTTTTTTTTACTTATGAATACCTTCAAATACTTACCTTTGTGAAAAAGATTTTTCGATTACGTTGATATTTTTTATGCAAATGAGTTTCAATAAGGATTTTATTGAAATTTTAATGTTCCTACCTCTTCATACGCAGCGCGATCCCTATCCGTTATCCTCAATCATAATCAAGAGTTATAGGAGAGTTTTCCAATATTGCGCTTTTCCCAGTATAAATATTAATTATCACTGTAATGAAGTTTTATTATTCATAAGTTATAAGGTTTTATATCGCCAGTTTATATTATCTCATTATTAATGGTGGAATTTGTTTCGTTAGTGCTGGCCAACTTGAACTTTAAGGGTTAAATATTTTTCGTTTTAAATTTAGTGGTAAATTTATCCGAAAACTAAAAGTAAAAATTGAAAATAACAAAAACCGAGACATAAATGAAATGAAATTTAATGTATTTATTTATTTTATTTTTTAAAACAATTGAACAAAGATACACACTGGAAAACCTACAATTTGAAGGTATTCTTCGATACAATATCACACGCATATCGCACACTGAGTAGAAAACTGTCGTAACTCAAAATTGATAAATTTTGAACACAGTCAAAACGTGAATTTTGTTCTGCGTATTTAACTAAAACAGTTGTTATTTTATCACGAATACCTGAGAAATTATACCAATTACCTCACTTAACTTTATTACCTTTTTCCATTACATATTTTTATTTAATCAAAAATAACAACATTTTCATTTAATCCTGATGTACCTAAAATGAATCAGTTCAAAAAAAAATACTGCAAAACCTTTTTTTTTTTCTTAGAAGCTTAACTTTCTGTATACTTGGTAAAACTGAGTTTTTGCTCTCCTGTAAAATCAGTAATTTTGAGTTACAACAGTCATCTACTCAGTGTGCGATATATATCTTCAATTATTATAGAATAACACAAATTAGATGCATTGTTTTTTTAAAGATTTTTTTTACAGTATGCAATTCGTTGAAAAATAAGCTGTACGTTTGTACTTATTAACTAAAGTTTATTCCTAAGAGATTATTCGCAAAAGTTAGGAAAGTATCAAGAAAAATTTTGTTATTTCGACAGTATGTATTATATTCCCGACACATGCCGACCGTAGGTGCGTGGTGTGTAGCATTACTTGAAAACAAAGGCAGTTTATAAACTGTTTATATTTAATATAAAATGAAGGTAGACAAAGCATAATGTTGTTAACACTATTTTGTTCACCATCCTCACTTTGTATAAACATCATAACTGGTTATAGAATTTCATCTTCTCTGTCATAAAGATTCTTCATCTTTGTAGAAATGTCTCTCAATGACGATGAACTTTCCAAATGATTAAATCCAGTACAGATCAACAATGATTCGTGCGCATCACAAATAGAAAAAAACGTTCATTTTATTTTTGATTAAACCATGACGGTTTATTAAAAATTTACAGAAATACGTGATTGAAACCAAATAAAGATGTATGAAATACAAAAATGTGTTTCGTCTTTTGTTGAAAATAATTCAATACAATACTATGGTAAGTGACTTTAAGACATTTGTGCGTCTAGTTGTAATTGATGCTGACCGATTCAGGCGTTTTTCATTTTATCGAAAAAAAAAACAAAGCCGATGTTGTAATTTCATTTAAGGGTATAATTTATTTTGTTGTACATTCTGCAGCTTTTGAATTAGTTGTTGAGGACGAGAAAATTGATCAAAAATCCCAAAATTTTGGAAAATCTTACGGAAACAAACACCTAATCAATGTGCTAAGTACCAAACAACATGCGACACGATCCGTGATCACCCTTACCGAAGGGTTGAATAAGGCAGTAAGAATATAAAATAAACATGACTTTTATGCAATTGCACACCCACATGTTCATGGTACGATTTGAGTACTATATTTATGGGAGACGTAATGTGCGTCTCAGTCAACAAAATATTTATATATTTAAGAGGATGCGCGTCTGACTTTCCTTCATACAAACGTATTAGCGTATTTTATTACCAGATTATGGCACTAGAGCAATGACTGATTTACACACTATATAAATCTATATATATATATATATATATATATATATCGACCACTGGCGTGGCCCCATCGTTTTTTTTTATTTTTATAAATTGTTTTTTACAGAAACTAAAACCATCTGAAAACAGCTAAAAGCACCTAGTTTTATATGTCGTCTTCGTGCATACGGTAAACAAATGCTCATTGCCACACAAAACCCTATGACAAGAACATTTCAACGAAATTTTTAAATAAAAATGAATTAATAAATTCCAAACTAATTTACATGTGCTCTATATAATGAAAAATAAAGTTTAAAAATTTCGTGAACATGGCAAAAGCTTTTGATGGATATGTTTGATTACACTTGCTTTTATTGAGGTAGGGTCTATTTTAATTCCGTCGGGCCTCATATAATCAGTCCAGCGCGCCTAAATGTATTTGTTCCAAACGCTTTGGCTAATTAGGATCTCGGATGCGCTTTATAAGTTATCCATAATACAAAAAAAAAAATATTTTAATTACTTTGTACAGCGCCCTTGAGGTATTACATTACGAAAATTGCACTATGTACGTTATCCACAATAACAATATTGATAAAAGACATGAAGGATCTTACTAAAAGACCAAATTTAAAATTATGTATAGGCAAAGTGGTAGAATAAGAATGGTATAGTAAAAAATATTTAACCTCGCATAAAGGTATACTCAGTATAAAGCTGTGAAAGCGACCATAGTTACTTATTCCACGCTTATATCTGGGTCCAACGTGGTAAAGCGCTGGAAAAAACCCGCAATCCGCCACCTGTCAAATTTTTCTTTTGTAAAATATATTGTTTTTATCTCAAATATAAACAATTTATAGAAAATGCTATTTTTCCAGAGATTTTAGAGTAAAATCTCGTTTATAAGTGTGAAAATAATATCAGATTTTCAGATTTCATTCGGTTAAGTTTTATTTTGCAGATACTTAAACAATGATCCTTGCTATGTTTTGCCGTATTAAGACATAAAAGATTTATTGTAATACATACTCGTATTTTAATTTACATTTATACAATCATCATAACATTTTTAGCTGGAGGCGCTTGATTAATATTTTTATTTGTATTTGGAGAAAAATACAAACGGTTGCAATGATTTATAAGAAATAGTAATTATTTGTATGTTTTTCTGTAAATAAAGTTACCGGGAAACATTATTATGGATAGTCAAATATAATGGTAAGCTGCGCATAATCGCTTCTATACACGATTCACCTCTGGTATTTTACAGTCTATTTGTCATTCTAATTTTCCTAGTTTTGACGGCGATATAGTGTGTTTGTTCATTAGCTTGTTAGTAAACCGGAAAAAATAAGTCTGACCAGAGAACCAGAGCCGTCACCACCACTCCACCGTCCATTCTGTAACAGCTCGTACAGAGTAACCTTTTCACATTTTTTTCACCTAAGTCGACAGATATAAAAAATAAGGAAATATGGGGGTTCGAACATGGGCAGAAAGGTGCATGTTACACAGTGTGAAAACAATTGCTTAGGCCAGCCAATGACAGCTTATAAGTCCTATAAATGTCTTGTTTTCCGAATTCTCTTCTCAAAGAGGTTCTCCATCTCTGCTGAAAAAAATAAGTTTTGATATTGTACTTTCGAAACCTAAAAAATTTACTTTCAGTTTGCAAAGTTAAATTTGTGTTTGATATTAATTGTTTATCTCACGGTAAAATGAACCGGGGATTAATTTAATCCACGTTACATTATTTCCAAATTATAATTTAATGTTTATATTAACAATGAAATTGATTTAACTATGTTTGCGTTATTTTTTATCATTAATAAATTATATATGCCACACTGTTTTCTTTTCAAATCCCTTGTTCCAAGAATACATTTATATAATTTAATGAATTATAACGAGTAATCAGTAAAATTCATTAACTGATTTTAAAATCAAAACTAATATTAATTTACGTTCGTATGATTTACCACAATATTAAAATATTGTTGGCATTTTCAACAAGTATTAATAACTGACTTTTAGAAAATAAGAATCAAGTTATGATAGAGCGGGGTTTGAACCTCAAATTTCTGATCCGCGAGTCTTAATCATTTAAGATTGACATATATTTTAAAAGAGGTGGGTAAAAACCTCTTATACAATCTACTCGTATTAATCTCCGATTTTCGAAAATTCTCTCAGGAAATCTTTTCTGTTATATATTTTTTTTATAATCCCCTCCTTTGAAATGCCAAGTTAAGAAAAATATTTTTGACAAATAATATTTTTTATAATATTTTTAAAATTCTCCTCTTTTACTCTATCCTCTCTTTAAATTTCTTTTACAATCTCTTTTTGTAGAATTTGAATAAAAAAATGAAATAAAATAAAAATTTATTTCATTTGTTAGCAACTCTTAAACAACTATAAACAACTCTCAATAATATTCATATAACGCGTGATTTGTTTAATAGCGGCAGTAGGTATTATTTAAAGTTTAATTTGAAAAAAACTCTTTATATAAAAGCCCTCTGGGCGTTGAATGTGAAATATACCTTTAAATTGACCCTGGTAAATAAGTTTCACTGTAAATAATTTTAAAGACATTGAAATCATAAAGTCTTTTAAAGATATTTACTCACAAAGTAAAAAAAATGCTTATATTCTGTTTGATTTATCTTCTCTTGATGTTATCATGTTTATTCCACGACACATTTCCATGTAGGTTATGCTGTTATGCTCTCATAATAATATTATATTCGTTTGAGCATGTAAAGAATCCGTTTTCGTTATATCTTCCTGGCATTTATAATACTATATTTCCTAGACTGTTCCACATTTCTATGAAGATATGCTTCAAGGGAATTTTTACTCAAAAAGAAATGTATTCTTTAGAATTATATGCCAACAGCGTGTTGCTTGTTACGCTGTTCACATAAAATAATGTCCGTACAATTCACTCGCACTTCCTTGTTTCATATCTACGAGTGTAAAATATTTTTTTGAAAACGTATACAATTTTTAATGTTTGAAAATTTAATATTAATTTTTTTATTTAAATAACTTTTTTTGTAATGAGCCACTTTATTTTTAATGTATAAACCAACGTTTCGGTAACACATTGCCTTCTTCAGGGTTAATTACAAACTTATCAACTTATTTATAAAAATAATGTTTCGATAAATTTTAAAATTGATGTATGTTTTAAACATTCATATTTAAAGTTTAAGTTTCTGCAATTCTAGATCAGAATTTGAAATTAAAAACCACCGTACTTGTTTTTTATTAAACCTACATCCTTACAATTTTTTCTCAATAATAAAGTGCAATTAATGCAATAAATTTCAGCTGTTTTATTTATTAATAGACTATTAAACTAAGCCAAAAATTTTATTTTTATTTATTTATTTACATTTCTTTGGTTTACATATGTAATTACATAATAATTTATCCCTTTATTTATATAAACAAAACGAAACCACATATTCATGGCCTGTTTGTGGGTTTACTAAGTCTAGAATACATTATGAAGTCTATGGTGTTTTAATACATAAAAAACAAATTTATGAAAAATTGAAAAAGAGATTCAGTTTTTTTAAAAAACATAAGTAAGTGGAAGACATGAGAAACAAACAAAATAGGTGTAAAGCAAAAAAAAAAAAAAATATTTTTATGTATCGCATTATCATCAGCGCTATGATTTTTTAAAGTTTTGTATTTTGAAAATTATTTTTCGTGTGACGTTTCAAAATCTCTTGCCCTTCTTCTCTATAAGTTCTGCTGATTGGTCAGTCGAATGAATGTGAACCAAAAATCTACCACAATTCTCTTATCATTCTGAAGAAAGAGTGACTTTATTCAAAATAGTTTGATTTTAATAAAATAATTTTTTTTTTTTTTATACATTTTCAGGAGTCTTTGCTTAAAATTTGATGCTCTAATTTTCACCGCGCCTAAAAATACATTTATTTATCTAATTTTCCGTGGGCTTGAACTTTCTCATTCAAGAAAAACACATGTTTGTTGATCTATCTTGGGTTCGCGCAATAATACACTAATCACAGTGTATTATAACTGCAGTGCCCAATGCACCAGAGCGTTTGGCCATGAATAAGAAGCAAAATAACAAAGATCGTTTCAAAAGTTTTAATGTATTTTACGTGTAGCGAGTGCCACTAATTTGTTGCCAGTAAGTTTCCGAAATGGCAAAGAGCTCTCAACTAGGACCCAACTAGGTATGGAGGTAGTATAATTCACAATATGCGAGTACATTTAATGGAACAGTAGTCAAATGCAACTCCGGGACACCCCATTTTAATTAATGGACTAGTTTAGTTAATTCAAAGTTACAGTTGAACGTAATTTTGCAGAAAGCAGCCAGCCATAGAAAAGTGAAACTGAAATAATAGCACACGTGTGAAAATAGTGAATAATCAAACCTACACACACAACAGTTGGAATATTTTATACTTTGACAAATAATAAACAATGCATACATTCGTTTTTGTCATTTTATTAAAAAAAGCAATAAGTGATTTGACCAGTTCAAATTATTTTTTATGTCTGGTTGACCACACAACCTAAGATGTGCATTTTTGAGAATACAGCTAGCTTATTCATTATGTACTGAATATATTATTTTATATTTATATTGGAGTACTTAATTGTGAAAAGTCACTTATTTCTTTTGTTTTTAATTCTAAAAAAAATGTTTAAGGGTGTCAAAAGAATTTTGGTGATTTTTTAAAATTCTGGTTTACCACACAACCTAAAATAGGCATTTGGCAGAAAATAGTCAGATTTATTATTGAATTATACCTTACTTAAATGTTCAATGTATCAAGTAACATTCTGTACTACAAGGTATTTTTTTTTATTTCAGGTATTTTTAAATTAATGAATCAACAAAATTTAAATACTTCTGTATTTATACAGTTCAATAAATTTAAGGGAATTAGATTTCTGGAGGCATTCATCTTCTCATCAGCATCTATACCGTAAGATTTTTTTAGTTCTGTGCGTGTTTTCCGCATATTGATAAATGCCGTTTTTTTTTTTTTCAATTCAATTCAATTAATTTATTTAAATATAAAATAAACATTAAAAACATACATTTAATACGAACATATTAATACATAGAACATAGAAAAAAATACATGAAAGAGATTCATGTCAAAGTAGTAGGAGAATCCTGCTCCGGAAAACCCCTTCGGATACATGGAACACATCAATATCCAGAGCGATATTGTTCAGCATAGCGGTAGCCCTTCCAACAGGCATAACCATAGGCAGGTTGGTCCTGAATATCGGAATATGAAACAATCTATGCTGACGCTGTCTTAGGTAATTATCAGGAACATACAAACCAATGCTCATCATAATCTCAGGATTATCGACAATACCGCGCAACAATCGATAAAAATGTGTAGTCAAATACACATTCCTTCTAGCCTCTAAACTGTTTTAGCCAAGCATACCCTGGAGAAACTCGGTTGGATAGAGCCAAGGATAATACCCGCACTCTCTCATGTAGAGATATCTCAGAAACTTCTTTTGGATTTTCTCTATCATAAGAGTGTACTTCAGTTCATGTGGCCCCCAAATCATCGAGCCACTCTCGCGTCTTCTTCGCTCCAAGGAGTTGTAAAGAGTTCTCAGTACTCGGGTATTTTCAAAAACCATGGCAGTACGCAGAACGAATCCCAACATCTTCAATGCATTACCACTGATTGTCTCTATGTGTTCATGAAATGTCAGGGTACTCACAAATCTAACGCGAACAATACTGTTTTTAGAATTGGAATATTAAAGTTTTTTTTGTAAATAAGCAGTCTGGCTGTTTTTAACAGAACAAAGAATTGATCTTACGGCACCCGATAACACCAATACTTTTTTTTTTCATTGTGGACTGGCTGTTTTCAGCATAACTACGTTCAGTTGTTAGGGGCTCCCCGCCATCGCCATTCCAAACGTATACATTCATTAAATAAACATGTACCACAATACCGCGACGGGGTAGGCAGGACAAACAATTACTTGAATGCCATATCTCAAAGGGCATAAGATATTTAACACTCCATTTCGACCAAAAGCATGGAGAAGGTCCTAACTTGTGCCATATCTTACCGTCTATCTGAATGTCTTAACGCAGTTAGTGGTTAGCGCGTAAGTTTGAATTCATAATATCAACGTTTCCATTTTCCACAAAGTTTTTTTTTTTAAATAAAAAAAAACTACCTAGTTTGTCCAACGTGTGTAAACAAGGAGTAATTTAATGAATGAGAATGTTAAAATAGAGGCAGAATAAAAACTGTTACACACTGTTTAAAGTGACCACTTATATCAGCCAACAAAAATGATTAGCCCTGTAAATGCCTATACTTCCATATTTCCTACTCTTTTAATATTTATTTTTTATTTGTTGGGGATATCAGCAGTAATTAATACATGTAACAAAAATATAACAAATAAAATATAAGGAGAATTAAACCAATGACAGATTTCCACAGAAATACATTAAATACACGTACAATACATACTAGTGTGTTTGTGTGAGTGTAAGTGAGTGAGAAGGTAGGTGAGTGGGTGTTTTATTGGAATGAGAATGGACATGTGTGTATATATTAATGCACAATTATCGAAAATATAATATATGTTAATATATAAATATACATAAATGTATATAATATATTAAGAATTAAAATTATCTCTCAAATTTAATATTCTTCATTTCCGTTTAAAATATATGTTATTTAATGCTTCTTGTCAAGTGAATCGGGTCCTTTCCATATAATCTGTAAAAATATTAAAATTGCAATTTTATCGAATCAATTAAACATTAAACTAATACTGATGCATTGTAATCCTGTGGTGAAGTTTCGAACTCCTAACCAGAGGTTCGAGGTTCGCTCTCCGCTCCTATAACAGTGTGATTTTTCATTTTTAACTTGTCTACTAAATTATATTAAGCAAAAAAATATTTGGGTGAACATTATAGGAACCCACATATTATATTTAATTTCATGTGTATTTTATTCCATCATCATCATTTCGTTTCCATGCACAGGGCATTCATTGGCACACCGTCCGCAACGCACTTTGATCGTTCCTGGCCAGAGACAAAAAAAGTATTCCAACGTGAAAATACATTTCAAAATACACATTACACATCAGTTATGTCTAAAATCGAACCCGAAACCTCTTTCATGGTAGGTTGACGTACTGGCCATTTGACCACGAAGCATAACAATATATGAGTGTTATATTCACATCATTTTTGAATCGTCTGGACGAATTTTGTATATTTTGAGCGGTATTGAGCACTAACTTAAAAAACAACCTACGTGGTGTAATGGCTAAGAGATTTGACCGATTTCGATTCCAAAACACACAAGTTAAGTGTGATGTCTCTCAGGTCTGAGTGTTTTCTGTAGTTATTCGCCACTGCAATTAAGCTTCCTGGCCTGTTGAGTAACAAAGAAAATACCTTAATGAGTTAATTATCTTTGTTAACATATTGAAACAGAGATGAAGAACATTTTAGAGAAGGTAATATAAAAGGCAAGGCATCTACAGGGCTAACCTGTTATTAGCTAGTTTAGGTGGCCACTACACACTGTGTAACATTTACCATTCTCCACATATACATATGAACCTCTAAATTCCTTAAATTCTTTGTTATGTTGATGTTTGTGAAGTGAAAGAGCTGAAACCTTTATTTATGTGGATAAGATAAATCCAATTGAATAATTTCACCTACATACTAGGCAACGCCTAAAAATATTTTTTTTAAATTTCTATACCTCTCATGTACCTGGTGGATTTATCATCAGGTAATCAAGCCTTACCAAGTATACATGTGAAAAAATTCAATTTGATGAATCTCACCTACATAAACAAAGGTTTCAGCTCTTTTACTTCACAAACATCAACAGATGAAGGAATTAAAGGAATAAAGATGTTCAAATATGTTTAAATATGGGCCAAATGGTGAATATAACACAGTATGTAAAGTGGCCACCTAAACTAGCTAATGACAGGGCATTATTCCTGTATATGTCCAGACTTCTATATTACCTTTTCTAAAATGTTTTTCCTCTCTGTTTTAATATGTTAATAATAACAGCTCTCAGGAAGTTGAATCCAATTTGGAAAAACTCAAAATATTGTTAATTATCTTTGTCTTTATAAAATACGTACGCACCTTTATAAATAATATTTTAACTGCAGTCTACAAACACATTTTCATATTTATGTATTTTTTTGTATTTTTCTGTATTTTACATTTCAAACAAATTTCGTAAAATGGCGGTACTAGTTTATTTTAAAAAAATAATGTTTTGTTTTTTAACCGTCACTGACATTTCATTCTTTTGAGTACTAACGCAACTTGTTCTTCACAATCTTTGACTAGTGTTTGTTTCAGATGAAAGCAATACGGCGCTTATTTTGTATGTAGAATTTCATGCAAGGGAATCGGAAAATGTTTAGATGACTGTAGCTGTATTTGAATATTTGCTGAAAATATGCGCTGTATGATACTGCATATTACGTGTACACATGTTGTGTACATGCCTAATTCCCACATGTTGCGCGAAACAGTTTGCTTACTAGTACAAGCCCTAGTGCGGAAAATAAGCTCGCGGGTTGCAGAGACACCTCGCAGAGTATTACAAAGCTTGTAAAGGAAATACAGTATTTTTCATCGAAACAATTGAGCGTTTTCGCGAAGTGGCGACTATTTTGCTGGCGTTTTAAGTGTCTGCTTTCTACACTTAGCTGTAACGCTACCATAGCCATAAAGTCCAAACCTTATGATTTATCGGTTGAGTCACAGCTGGGTCTAAGCCGCTATTCAATGTACCCCCGTAATATGATGACGGACAGTTTATTCCAGAGTGTCACGAGTTTAAATAATCCTCATTAAAAAATCATAAATAACTCTGAAATGTTTGAAAACAAAACTGCCTGTTTGTGCCTTATTTATTAACGCATGAATTTTTAGAAATAAATACATTTACCTTTTTTAAAGATAAGCGTTTGATACCAAAAAAACTGAGAGTATTAAAAAGCGTATGAGCATCTTTTCGTGGAATTTATAAAACCCTATCAATGTGAAGCCTCACGAAATACTGTTATAAAAAAATGAATAACTTCTACCTTTTACGCAGTCACGTACCAATCTTAAAATACATTTTTTTTCAAATATTAAAATATAATGAAGATTACTGGGAAAATAAAATTGAAAAAATAATCTTGTTAGGATTATGTAAACCCTATGTATTTTTGATTTTTATCTCAAGTCGAATCATTTTATGTCTCGTCTGGTAAATACAGCCATCATGTGTTTTAATTTCGATTTCAAAGTAGTCTGCGATATTATTTATGGAGTAGTCAGGAAAGTAATTATGGTATTTTAATCCTTAATATTAATTACTTAATTATTTATTGCAATAAAGTTCATATCGCATTTGCTTTGTTTAATTTAAGGCAATGAAGATAACGGTTTTCTTTGCACTACAAAAATTGACATTTTACAGTTACAAAAATTGAAGTATCTCTTAGCTAATCAACGAGTAATAAACTAATTACTCTCAGACAATGGCGTCAGGTTAGGGTAGAGTGGGGTTCGATCCTCGGCCCCTGATCAGTGAGTCTGCAACACTTGCCAGAAAAAAGGTTAGGAGCGTAAATGATTTTTTTATCCATCACCAAGGTTGCATTCGACGATAATGCAAGAAAAAATTGGGAAGATGTTATTTTTTAGTATGTAATAAAGTTTGCTTTTTTTGTTTGTTTGCACCACTTGTTTTTTATGGATCCTAATCAGATTACTTGCTTAAATTCCTTATAGTTTCTACTCATTTATTTATTTTATCTGGATTTTTGGTAATATTTAAATAATATCAACTGACATTCGATACAGTTTTGAAAATCGCATTCCTAAATACAGTGTACCCATGTTGGTGAGAAGATCGGGGTTTGACATTTGCAAAAATAATTATAAATTTAAAAATAAATTTTTCAAAGTTTAGGAATTCAACCATAAACAACTAGGTACTTACTTACCAATGACAAGTTACAACATCTTTTTTACTTATATCCAAACGGTTATTTTGAAGACTTTTTATTAAAATTGTGTAAGTGTACTTAATAATGTTTAATCTTAAGAGGAAACGTGGTAAAATTTTTCTTCACACAAACGTTTTCCCGTATTTTCTCTATGGATTATGGCACAAGAACAGTGTTTTTTTTTACACACTATAGATATTTGCCATCGGCTGTCCCCTTACGCAAAACGTACTGATGCATAAAATTTTATTCTGATATTTATTATGGAAATCAAAGACGAGTGATACTTTAATCCACAAATTAAGAAAATCCACTGACCGGTTTCATCGCTTTCGCGACATCTTCGAGACTGGTATCTTTATTAAGGTGTTCAAGGTATTTATACAAAACAGAGGTAACGATAGACAATTCAAAATTATATGAAAGTTAATTAAATAAAGTTATTTTTTTCTTAGGATCATAATCAAAATGTTTTCGCGTTAACAAATGAGTTGATAAAATGCTATTTTAATGGGTTTGAGTGTTTTTTTTTTTTTTTGGATTTTCTGGATTTTTTGAGTTTGTGAATTGAAGTGTCTTTTATTTATATAATACATTACAATGAACTTTCACCAAGAATTTTCACCTACAAACTAAAATGTTTTATTCTGATACTCTGTCTAAAAAAATGGTTCAGTTTTGAGGTACGGAAAACGCGAGAACGAAACGTCGATTTTGTTTTTTCTAACAGAAGGTCTGACATGCAGTTGCTTTTTTTTGCACAGTATCAAGAAGACATCTGCAAGACAGTGACAGGAAAACAATGTTCGAATACCTATTTATTAAAATTCTCTGTCCTCACAATTTATGTAAACCTAAACACAAAAATAATAATGTAGGTACACGTACATATAAACACACATCTACACTTACTCTCATACAAATACACATAAACACACCCTTTTGTTGTAACACAATTTAATAATGTGTATGATTCTTATTTAAAAACTTTAAAACTGTTTTTTTTTAAATGTTATTTTATCATTGTCGACTGTTATTTTATTGAAAATAAATATCTAATTTGGAGTAAATGACATTCAACTTTTAATTGTGCTCATTTCATCTATATCTTTGTTCTTAAATTTAGCAAAAGCAAAGGACTGCCGTTATCAATTTTTTATAAATTAATCGCACATGACGAGAAACCCACAATTACATATTTTAACCCGGAGATCACATCAATTAATTTAACGATAATTCTAATAATTAACAATATATCCGGTGATTAGAAATTTATGTGGACAATAAGGGCCTTACTTATAAACCATGTATAAAGTTACGCCTAGGCATAGTGGTAGAACAAGGATGGAAATACCATCCTTATTCTATCACTGTGATAAGGGTGATGTTCTCAACCTTATTCTTAGGAGCAACCTTATACCAGATGTATGAGTGAGGCGCTAATTGCGTTAAAATTGTGATTTGAACGTATGATTAAACTAGTAACTGAATAAAATGTACATTAAGACTTATATATGTATATAATGAATAAACGGTTTTTAGAACAAATGATTAATTAAAAGCGCAAGTTGTAATTTGAAAAAAAACATACAAAACTTATGTCATGCTGTTTTTTTTTTTAATCAATTCATTTCATCGTTTTGCTTAAAAATAAAAATCCGTGCACATTCCTTGAAAGAAATCCATGTTGTATTCGTTTATATTTCTTTCAGAACATACCCACTCTTGCATTTAATGGTTTTCGGGGAATGAAATACAGTCTTTTTAGCGACTATTATTATTAAAGAGAGTACTATCAGAACGCTGTTATGTTTGGGTCGTTTTCTTCCAGTCTGGATTGCGAAATCCGTCTTATCTCGTGCTTGCAGTCAATCACGACCCCGCACTGAGGGTTGAACCATTAACTTGAGATGAACTCTAAAATCTCGCTGAACGTCACGTTACTAATGGTTTTCGGGTAAACTCTTTCGATATCGAAAAGTTATTTAAAACAAATCTTCTCTCGGTTCAAGCTTCATTGAATCGAGTTAAAATAGTACACGATATTGCCAATTTACCAATTCGATAACTTCACCGCATCCCACCGCCTAGAAGACGCACGAAATATTATTTTTTTGAATGGATATTTTTTTTAATGTCCATAGAGTTTACACGCATTCTAAATTATATAAAAAAATATTCTAACAGGTAAGATATCGTATTTTTTTTATACGCCAACGTAATACATAACATATTTTTTTGCCAAATACCTGAAGGTTTGTTCGAATTATTAAACAATTTATTTTTTTATAACATGTGTCCAGAGTTTTATAAATCTATGTTAATAAATATATGAGTGTCGGTCGGTGAACAAAGTAAACATACAAATATATTTTTTCTGTTTGTGGGCAGATTATAATATTTTATTTAAAAACGTCATGTTACGCACACATAAGCAAAATTTAAAAAAAATAATGGACTGTACATACATATGTTTTAAATAATATAGTAACGAATCCTAAACTCTAAATGGAAAGTGGAAGCATATTTAAAATGCAAATAAAATATATTTCTATCTGTTCATACGATCTTACCCAACTTATTTTCTAATTCACTAGTTTTATTATGTTTTCCGAATGTTTGAGTTTACTGTTTGGCATATTGATGTGCCATATGTTTCATTTTTATTGTTATTATTATTGTTGTGTTTCTGATCCTATATATTATTTGTTATGATATACTCTTATTGTGTATGTTTCAACTAATTGCTCGTTCCGACTCAGCACAGGACTTTTAGTCCCATGAAGTTGGGACTTAGGTCTCAAATAATGTGTTATAAACTGCCTTTAAGTGAATAAATAAATAAATCAGTAGATTCCCTGATATTTAATTATTTTACTAATTTGTGGAATAAATTTATATAATAAAACAATGCTACAAAATGCACTGAAGGGTCATATCAGTTTTATAATTATAATTGCCTTCAAATCACTGGAAAAATTAACATAAAATATTTAGGCATTACAAATGATAAAAATATAAAATGGAAGGAGAAAATATCGTTAATAGAATGAGAAAACTTATGAGTGTTTCCTTCAAATCATAGAGAAGCGACCGGTTTTTTATCATATTTTTTTAATTAATATAATTATACATTTTAACATTTTTCAAATTTAAATGATCACATTTTTACTAAGACTAAAATCCCACCACTTTCTGTAGCTTGTTGGTGGAGATTATTTACATTTATAAAGACAATGAATGACAAATATAATTAACAGCCGGAAATATCAGAATATGCATGAATATACATTTATTTTTTTATGCAAGAAAATATATGATAAATTTTAAATATTTACACAAAAGCTACTATTCACATATAAACTTTTGATCGAGTAGCTACTTTCTTGTTTTGCTCTTGTTACATTGTGAGTTCAATTAAAGTTCTTTTGGCAATAAATTAAAAATGCTAGGTGCTAAATATTTGAAAGTTCTATTACCATACTTATTACATACTTTTGGTACTACTAAACCATCATTATACGTGAAGCGTGTATTATGGTTATGTTTGAGAGGAATTTCAAATGTTTTATTATAAAAATTTTCTAAAACGATGAAAAGCTAAAATAATCCTTAAACAAGAAGAGTTTTAATTATGTTGTACATGAGAACATTATCACTTCTTTGTTCGTAGATCTCTGCTGGTACGATTCTCTTAACTATAGAGTACTGAATACCCTGGATTATTTTAATATAAGTTTTAGTCGAATGTCTCCACGACTTTATACCATACCATATCTGATTGTTGATTCTACTAAAGAAAAGAAAATAATAATAGAGTGATTTTAAGCAAAATAAAAGATAACTTATAAAAAGCACTCACAAGAGTCCACAATCGATCACAAAGTTTAAATATATGACTATTCAATTTAAAATTATGATCTATAAAAAATGTTAAATACTTGTACTCCTCAACAAATTATATGAGTTCACAATTACGTGTGTAAGAGATACCATCATGTAAGCAATTTGTACAATGAGCAATAATATTAGGCAAAACAAATTTTTAATGTCTTTATTTTGCATAAATATAGCCGAAGAAGTGAAAAAAATAGTATAACAATTTTTTATCTCGAATTTAAGAAAAGTCCTACGAAAAAAAAAAATTCATGTTATCAACAAGCAGCAAAGTCTTTTTTGACTAAGTAGGAGGTAAGATGGGATGTCAAAAATAATGAATTTTAAATTTCTTTTTAAAGTTTCTTTAATTGACTTGCTGTATCTATGGCTAGTTTGGTTTGCTTTTTGTTTTGGTTTCGTAATGTAAATTTAGATTTTTGAACAGAATAACGATGCTACGTCACCAAAAACTAACGGATTATCGTATTTCATAGCAATAGTTAGAGGTCCGGTAATCCATACAAGCTACATTATGTCCCGAAAAAAATAATATATCATTCTATCGGGAAAATTCTTATTGTTAATCGTCAAAACTGATCAATAAAACAACTAATTTCTCCCGAATACCACGTGCGCGACGCCGCTAGTAAAAGTAAGTAAACAAATAACAATAAATTATATCACTATCTTAAACAAAAAGTAACACTTTGTCATCGCTCTAGTTCGCTTTTACCCAACAGACCAAAACACAAATCCGCAAAAAAAGAGCTGCAAAAAAAGAGCTGCAAAAAAAGAGCTGTATTTTTTTTTACGAAAAAGGCATAAATAATGACCACAACCAAAGATGAAATTCAATAAAAAAATTTTTTTTTTAACGTAAATTTTATAAATTAAGGTTCTCTCAGAACACGTGTACACTAAAATCAATTTTGTTAAAAATAGTCTGTTGGACAAAAACGAACTTAAGTGACAATACGTATAAAAGCGACAAACGAACTACTGCGACAATAATGTTATGAATAAAATAAACAAATTTATGCAACGTCTCCTACGATGGTTTCTTTTTTTAGATAAAATCCATAGATATTCAATAGAAATAATAATTTTACATCGATTTTCTTTATCAACAAAAATATAATTTAGCAATATTGCTTTTTCGTTATGGATAATTTTTGTGATTATTCTTATAAATAGTTTTTATTTTATTTTATTTTATTAGGTTATTCAAGATACATACTAGAAAACACACAATTTGAAAGCATTCGGCAATACAATTTTCCATATCTTCAATTATAGAATTACACAAAATAGATTTATATATTAGTATGTAATACATATGTTGGAATATTTGTTTATACAGGATACAATGCAATAAAAAATACGTTGTATGTGTGTACTTATTAAATAAGATTTATTCCCAAGAGATTATTTGCAAAATCTGAGAGAGTATCATTAAAAACTTTAATTTTATTGTTTCGGCAGTATATTTCCACACACATGCGGGCCATCGGTGTGTGGTATGTAGCATTATTAAAAAACAAAGGCAATTTAAATGTTTCCCGAAGTCTGAGTGTTCTCAATCCCGCATTTATTTTTATTTTATTTAGGAGGTTAGTATCTACTTTGTTGTTTAATATTGTATACCGAAATTTTATATCGAAAACAACGCGGCGTTTTATCAGTGATTTAATTCACTGATAAAACGAAATAAAATGAAAAAGAGTTGGAAGTTGCATCAAATTCTTTTTTTTTAAAATCAAATTAATATTTTATAATAATATCCTGCAGTTAATTATTTTCAGTACTATATTTAATGTTTTATAATATATTTCGATAACATTGATTTAAAATTTAAATTGTTGTAGAATCAACCGCTATTAAAATGTTTTGGGTTTTGTCTTTAAAATAATACATTTTTTTCTCTAGGAAAATCGAGAGTACTGTGTTTAGGGTGGAGTAATCTCTTCCTCATTCGTACGTTTAGGCCTTGTCTAAAACAAAATTATGTCATAAAATGCCCCTCCTTCGTAATATGAAGACAATCTCACCATATTGGGTACCCTGATCCGTGCCTACAACCTAATAAAGGTGATCTTACTCCTGTCGTCGTAAAAATCCAACTTGATCATTGAAAGTCTACGGCGTATTGTTTCCGCAACATCCGCATGCCTCCATCCTTCTCCCCCCCAATAAAACCGGTGAGATAGATGCTAAAAGGTAGTGCGCATTCCTTGCACGTAGAACGCCACCGTCTGCTCTAGCGACGGTTGTACTAAACAATACTTCCCGCCATTCGAATGTCAAAGTTTTCCACTGCCATATATATTTCTTAACGACAAAACTACGCTCGCGATGTACTGATTTGCCGGGTGATCGGATGTATTTTCAAGACGAATGGAATATCCTTGAATAGTGTGCAGAATACGTATTACTTTTATTTAACAGCATTCAATAATGCACTGTCTTAAACGACATTAAAATGTCTGCATTCAGAAAAAACTACTTAGATTCACGCGCAGGATGACGGAATAATAAAAATACTTTATAAAATACATGTATTTATTTTATTTATTTATTTATTCATTTAAAATTATGAGCTTATTTAGGCTATGCCCGTGTCAATTAGTGCTTGGCCGTTTTTTATTATTGTAGTTTTTTTTTAATTGTATCTTGCTTTTGTTTTATGCACAGTTCTATCGAATATTAATATATTACAGTCATTCAACAATGTTTTAAGTATGTCAAAATGCTTGCAGACTGGTTGGATTTTCTCCCTAAGGGGTTGTTCATATTTAAATTTGTTGCAACATAGATTGGTTCAACCAGATGAATCTCACCTGCAAGATAAAAGTTTCAGCTCTTCTTCACAAAAGTCAACAGATGGAAGAGTTGATGAAGTGTGGATGTTCAAACATAGGCAAAATAGTGAATGTTACACAGTGTGTAAAGTGGCCACTTAAACCAGCCAATGACAGGTCATAAGCCCTGTAAATGCTTAGAATCCCATATTCCCTTCTCATAGTATTCAGTAGAATTTATCTTTGCTCCGCCGAAAATAATAATAAAAATAGAAACTAAGTCAGAGTTGATAAAATAACACCTTGAAACATGACATTATAAAAATAGTCATAAATGTTTGACACCACAACCCATGCATTCGTGGATTGTATTATCAATTGAAAATGAAGATCACAATTATTTACGTAGCACTGAAAACATTATAATTTGTGGTGCTTTAGTTTACAACATCAAATGTCGAACATTACGAAAAGTTCACGAATAATTCATCTAAAATATTAAGTACAATTAGCCCTATCATAATATTTACGTGAATTGACAAAATTAACATTATTAATGCTGTAAGTAGGATGTTTGTGGTATGATGTGTTAAAATGAGAAAGTAATCTGAAACACTAGAAAGATAAGATACGCCTTAACCTCATCAAAATGTAAACGCAAGCCCAAAATGTATCATATAAACTTTTATTATGAAAAGGGTTTTGAGGTTTATACCACATTAAAACAAAATATAATTAAATTATTCATACATAATATTAAAAGTCGGAAGAATAGTATTATTGTCATAATAATCTTAACATATTGAACCCAAGATTTCATAAAGCGGTAATATTTCTCTTAAAAATCAGTATAACTTGTTATAAGCAGTATAGCAGTTTAACGTGCTAGGGGGTAGGTATACTAATTTAAATAATCAAACTATCGTTTAAACGTGGACTATGCAATACATAGGATAATATTATCATGTCCCAGCTCAATAAATAGCCTCGACCGCGCTGGACAGAACGCTAGAACAATACAAAAATTCGGTCGCAGTTCTCCCGTGAGCGCTGCGAAAATGAATACACGACACGAGCGAGTTTATTTAAAATATTTTCTATTTTATACCAAAGCTTATTGAAATTGTTTAAAAATATACAAAGTAATAAATATTTTCTTTCTGTCTGCATTTTCGGCAGAAAAAATACGCGAGACTGACGCGCACGCGTCGAGCAAATTGCTATTGACATAACGCTAGCCCAAAGCAACAGTGATATAAACCCGAAATTTCTGATTTTGTCTTCAAATAACAAAATGTTGATGTTAGATAATTAACCTATCTGAAAATATAGTATTTATAATCTGTTTCAAATAATTAAATTCAGTCAGACCCTTCGCACACCCCAAAGTCCGATTATCTCCAAACGTGTTCTTCAGAGATATCTCACTATTGATTTGGGCTAGCGATAAGGTGCTGTACGTGTGCGTTTATACGCGGACAATGCGGCCGCGCATGGAGTGGGAGTAATCATCGTTCCGTGGAGATAGTTCACCTATCTCGGTTGCAATGACTCGGAACAATGTCCTGTCCTACAAATTGATTTTTGCACGTAGACAATGGTCGAATCCCAGGAAAGAAAAAGCTTATGTAAACGGCCTTATAAAGTATTAATCAGTTCAAAAATAAATCAACAAAAGCTTTATCAAATATACTAAAAAAAGTCAAAGTTTTTTAAACTATGCACATTTTTTAACACTGTCATTTCCTTTTCAAGAACAGCTTGTCTGTTTTTGGACAAAAAAAAAACACACCAAATGTATTTAATTACTAATTTTAGCACGTGACTTCACTCACGTGGTATTAGATATAAATTATTTAAATATGAATTAGTATCGTTTATCGAAAAGAGTTTTTGTTAAGTCATGAGAATTCTCTTGATGGAATAATACATTTATAAAAAGTAGCTTGGTCTTCCAAATATTGCAATGAAACAAATACGACGATCCGTTAGGCTATCGTGACGTAGCACCGTTATTTTGTTTACAAATCCAAAATCCAACTACAAAAAAAAACAAAAAGTAAACCAAACTAACTATAGATAAACCAAGTCATTTAAAGAATTAATTTCAAATCGATTCTTGTTGACATTTCACCATCCTACTCATTTTTAAATAATGGTGCTAATTAGTTCTGCATTTTTTTAAAAAAAATTTTTACGTCTTACTTTTTCGGCTAAACATGTGTAAAAAAATAAAGTTAATCGGTTTCTCCGTTAAGACGCGAAGGACGCTCAAACAAATTCACTTTCGCATTTATAATTAAATTTCTTGTTGAAATAATTATTTTAATTTCAAAATTGGTGCTCAAGTATCCCAATACAAAAAAACCATTTTTAAATTTTTAGTGTACTCGTACTAATATAAATATATTGTACTAATATGCACATTCACTATGATTGTTTAAATGATGACGTTCAGTTGTTTATAATTTTAAAATTGTCATTTTCACACAGGATTTGGAAAAAAAAATTGTATGAATGTGATGGATTTGAATACAAAAAATATTTATCCTTGCTATCTGAAGAACGAATGTGACGCCAATACAGCATTAAATCTTTATTAGAGAGAATACAAAGATATAACTCATAACAAGAAAGACAGAGACGCTGTTCTGTGGCCAGTGTATGTATGAAAAATATTCAGGCAGTTATTGGCAGTGAGAGAGGTTGCTCGCAAATAGGATGATCGACGTATTTATGCTTTTAAATTTGTTATAACAGACCTAAATTATATTAAAATATTTATAAATTATGAAAAGGAATTATTGAACAGTAAGTCTCTCTGTTTTTTTTTTTTTTAGTGCTCGAACTTCAGAATATTCCATCTTTTGCTGGTGGTAACACGATGTAACAACACCGCGCTCAAATATTTTTTTACCATAGCCTTTTAAGTGTTAAAAATGACTAAAATAACAAAAATACAAATATTTCTACACATTATTACTTCTTCAATATGACTGTTCCATAAAACGCATTCTTTGTGCTTGTTTTATTAAATTTAATTTAAGAATATGATAGTTATCTCCAACTAGTGGATGACTTGTTTCTACGCTTAAGAATTCAAGTCAGCGAATTTCATATAAAACTAATTTAAGTCTTTTATATTTATTAAGGCCTTAACCTAGTTTCTTTGAAACACATGCAAACTTACGCTATAGCGACTTCAATTGAATAAAGCGTCGTATAATTGAACGCAGTTATGCAGAAAGCAGCCAGCCATGGAAAAGTGAAACTGAGATAATAGCACATTTGTGAAAATAATAAATAATCAAATCTACGCAACAGTTGGAATGATTTTACTTTGACAGATGATAAAAAATGCATGCATTCGTTTTTTATAATAAAAAAAAAACATTTATGTAATTGACCAGTTTTAATGATTTTTAAAGTTTGGTTGACCACGCTACCCAAGATTCGCATTTTGTAGAAAACACCCAGCCCTAGTGAAACTCTGAAGTATGGTGTGTCATTATGTACTGAACATGTTATTTTACATTTATATTAGAGTACTTAATTAGGTACATGTGTATTTTGCAGAAAACAGCCAGCCCTAATAAACATCTGAATCTTTTTAAGACATATAAGGGCATTGGAAGCAAAGATAGCAACCTCCAAAAAAAAATTTTTTTTGGTCATAAGTTTATAAACTTTTTTTTAATAAAAATGATGAGTTGAGTTGCAATTTAAAATCATACTTCTGATCGTTTGGAAACAGTGTTAAGCAAGCAAGCAATATCTATCTGCCATTTTATTTGACCAATCACAGGGTTGAGATTTAAATTTTCAAAATAGCCGTGCCATACAAATATTAAGAAAGTCTTTTAAATTCGTGTTTCTATTAAAGCAAATTTATTAGCATCTTAAATTTTGAGTTCAGTTAAAATAACTGTCTAACATGAAGACTCTTTTTGAAATAGATGTACGAGTTTTTGTTATTAGCAGTTTTTGTTATTTTTCTCGAAAACACCAAAACGGGAGTTTGCTATTTTCGTTTCCAATGCCCTCATTTGTAATATTGAAAACCAGCAAAAGTAGTGGACGTTTTCTGCTGATTATAAAAAATGTAGTATAAACTTTATTGATGATGCTGACTTTGGCTGTTTTCTGTTAAATGCGTTATTAATAACCATCCATACCGTAAGATTTTTCTAGTGCTGTGGGTGTTTTCTACAAATTAAAATAGGCCGTTTTTGTGATCAACACTATTTTCAGGCGATTTATTTATTCATTCGAAATTGCACTGGCTTAAACTTTAATGAACTTATCAATACTTTTCAAGCTGTACCTGAGTTAAGCCATAACAATTAACAATAAAAAATACATGGTAAAATTAATCAAATTGAATTATGATGACATGTAATGCCATAGAATAAAAAATCTGAAAAATAAGGTAAATATAATAAATAATAAAATTCCAGAGAAAATAAAAAATAAAAAAAAATTTCAACATTAAAATATAAATTATACAAATTAAGATTCATACATATTTAAATACACAAAATAATAGTATCATTGAAATGAATAGAAAAAAAAAGAAAAACATAGCAAAACTATAATTAAAATGATAATTGACATATGGTTTCTAGGAACTCATTCTATACCTTGAATGAAAAAAATAGAGAGGAATAAGTAATATGCCAAATAACAGTTAGTATTTAATTAAAAAATACAAAAATACATAATGAAAAAACATAAAAATATAAAGATGTATAAAAAGCAAATAAAAGTATAGAAAGAAGGCAGATTAGTCCATTTTCGTTAATCTCGAAATTTAAAAAGATTGACAACATCGTCCCTATTGATATGCAGCAACCAATTACAAACATTTTTCTTAATTCATATAAAAATTATAGATTATAACAGTATTCCGTTGGAATGCGGCTTGGCTGTTTACATAGAATCGACTTTACTGCACCTGCTAACACCGATATAATTAATTTTTTTAACAATGTGGACTGACTGCTTTCTGTATAACTACGTTCAATTGCAATCACATTTGATTTCATTGTCTTAGATCCTTCGTTTCTATTATACCCTGGTACCTGGTCCATGTACAAATAATCTACGATGTTGGTACATTCTCCTGATTGGTAAAGCCAAATTACTACGGATGAGACTGCAGCGAAGGAATAAAGATACGGGCTAAGGATATCGAGATAACGATCTATCTAGATAGGCATTAATTTAATTGATAACAATTTATCTTCAATAACCCTAACAATAAACAAGCGAAAACATTAATAGAATTAACTCGTCTTTTATACGACGATTCCATTTAAATTATAAAAAAATATTTGTTATTATAGCATTATTAAAGGAGTTGGTTTAAAATTAAATATAACGCTGACAAAAGTATTTATTTAAGGTTAACCAAAAAGATTTGCAAGAAATACAAAAGAAAAATCAGTTTGCTGATTCGAAAAGCTTTTACCTACATCACACTGAAAACACGGTTATTATTACAGGCTATCTAAATATGAGGTCGAATTTTGTAAATAAATACCACCCTGATTCAAAAATAATTCAAACATTAAAATCCTTATTTGCAACCAGGATCGTGTCTCAGACATATGTTACAGGAAGGTAAAGTCATCAGTTTTACGCTTCAGATGCCACTCCAGAGATAATGAAATATTTCAGTAAAAACCACCTAATTAACAAATATTTCAACAATGTTTTGAATATGTCTTGATTTTTAGAGTTGAGGAAATGTGGATGTTTAAACAAATAATAAATGGTGAATGTTACAGTGTGCAAGGTGGCCACTTAACCCCAGTAAATGACAGGTCAAAAGCCATGTAATTGGTGGCCTTCGTGGTGTAGTGGTCGAAACGCTCGACTCACACACGGAAGGTTCCGGGTTCGATTCCTGGTGAGAACGCAAAAAAATAATGTGATTTTTCTCAAGCCTGGGTGTTCTGTGTTGTAATTCACCACTGTAATTGGGCCTCCTGGCCTGTTGTGGTGCAAAAAATAATTGCCTAGACTTTCATATTCCCTTCACAAAAATGTTTTTCTTTTCTGTTGCAACAAATTTGGAACAAATATTTCATTTAGACTCTCCCAGGAATCAAGTCCAGGACCTGAAACACTGTAGGCGGACGCGTCAACCAGTGCATTACGAGGCGGACTTATCTCCACTTGATTTCCTTTTTCCGAACTTTAACCTGAGGTAAGCCATCGAGTCGAAGATGAACAGTCACAGTTTCTGGTTCTTTTTTAGACACATAACTGTATTCTTCATCCGCCTGTACACAGATGATCATTTATGAAGTAAGTATTGAAATTTAAGTATATTCATGCAAGTAGCCTAGGAATTGCAGGAGCAATTTTTAACATGATGCGTGTTGTCCGGAACTCTAGTCTACGCTCGGTCAAAACAAAATGACGATTATTTAACTCTTGTATTATGCCAGTACTCATGGGTGCAAATCTGGCACCTTACCAAAGCTCAAAACACCACACTTCTGAGTTTTGATAGGAAGTGCTTGAGAAGAATATTAGGTATAAGGTGGTTTGATTTTATAACCAACATTGACGTCCGAGAACGGACGCAGCAGCCTCCTTTAACGAGCGTCTTGAAGATGCAGCGGTGGTCCTGGCTTGGAGACCTGCCGCGCACGCCTCAAAAGAACCTAAATCTAAGTTGCCTCGACTTGAAACATGCGGGTCCACGCCGTCCTGGAAAACCGTCGATGACGATTTTTCTACTTTGTTCGTTGGAACTAAGGGCCGCTGGATTGATGTTGGAGGAAGCGAGAGTGCTGGTTGGTGGTAGGGTCTCCCGGAGGCAATCGGTGATGTCCACATGCTCCACTTAGGAACGGATGTGGAAAAGAAGAAGATTGAAATTCACTAGATTGAATGTCGATTCATATGAAATAGACATAAATTTAAAATAGCAGGTAATTAAATTTTTTATACTCGTATGACGTCCTTGTTAGGAGGTTGCGATTCATTTTTTGTTATAAACCCAGGCTTCAAGAATGTTTTTTAACTTTTGTTCAGATAAAAATATAGGTATACTAGCTACCTCAAGGGCAATGAATTAAGTAAACAGCTTTCTTTATAAACATTCAATTGCTTTTCTTTTGATTTCTGAGCTGTATTCAAAATGAAAAGAATTTCTTCTATGAACAGGAAAAGAGAAATCACCAAATACTGGAAACGTTGATGGTGTATTTAAGAATATTTAAGGCACGCGAGCCATTCAGAAATTTCGCATAAAAATTGTCTCTAACTATTTTTGTATTGCTGCGTTATAACGCTTAGGCAAATTAACAAAAAGCGAAAAAAACAACAGTAAAAGTAACTTAAAATACATATTTTCAAAAAAATAATTTTTGTCTTTTTTTACTCTGATAGAATGTAAATTAGAGCTGTTCGCTAATCAGTTGTAAAATATTAGAGATGTTTTTTAAAAAATATTTATATCACGCCAAAAATATTTTTCTTTCACATATTTTTTTAAATATTAAAAATAAATTCTTGAGTTTTAATAATTTGCCTAAATATTTCAATTTTGTGGCCATTTTTTAACTAACCAACTATTAGAAAACGGGAATAAAGTTGGGGCAGAATGGTATTCGAACCTTGTCCTGATTCCGCGTCCGTGACAGTAACCACAAGACTACAAAGCTATTCTTGTAAAATTTGTTTTAAAAAATAAAAAAATAACTTTATTTTAACCATACTTGATCATTTATAAATAGGTGTATCATTTTTAAGTACATTTAAGTTATGTTTTATTTTATTTACATTTGTGTTAGATAAGTACCTGAAAACTATATTTTCACATAGTTAACAAATTTATAAAACTCAACAGATGGAAGATTTGAAAAAAAAATGATGTTCAAACGAAGGGAAAATTGTGAATGTGTTACATGGTGGCGGTGTGTAAAATAGGCACTGAAACCAGCCAATTACATATCATAAACGCTGTAAATGCTCAGAGTTCCATAATTCTTTAATCGAAATGTATTCCGTTTGTGTTGTAATACACACGTTAACTTTTTATTTAAGTTTAAGAGCCAGTTGCACTAAAAATAAAATGTAATAATGACATTATTTATGTTCAAAGCATTGACTTAAGCCCGCTTTTTGATTTAAAAGTTAACCAATCATGTAACGTTCAATCTCTTAGCCTCTCGTATTCACAATTCCTCTTCACACATATCGCTAAATATTATTAATATATTTTTAGTGCATCTTCGGACATGGTGGTGTTTAAATCCCCTTTAACTCTGCTACGTATACTACGCTGACGGTAAAGGTGAAAGCGTATTTGCATGTTGGTGTAGTGAGTGTCTTGACAAAGAGACGAGTACGTATTGAAACCGGTAAACTCAAAAAGTCAGAGAGTTGGTTTATACTAATATTTACTAACGTCCATAATAAAAACAGTATCAAGTCAAGTAATTAATGCGTTTTTGTCTAAATGGACAAAACAGGTTACATGAAAAAAGCAAGATAATACAACCTTCTTTGCCCATTTCGACGAAAACGCAACAATCATTTGAATTTAAACATTTTATAACTCAACTTTTTGTGGCGCAACTCTCTTAATAGATTTTTGATTGCACCTTATAAAATATTAAAAACTTTTCATAATGTAAAGTCATCATTCACTTTCTCTTGTAAATGTCGTCCCTTAGAAAGCCCTCCTGAAGTTGTTGCCCCTTCTACCCCCGATCCCTTTTTCGCCACCGCCCGCCCCAGCCACTGGAAGGGAAGGTTATATTACCCCGGCCGCCCCTTCCCGCGACCCTTGTGGAATGTCACGTGACATCGGTGAGAGAACATCCCCTAGATGTTATTTATAACGTATGTAAAATTTCCCGATAATTCTTCAACTTTGGGACAAACAAAAATTACATTGATTTAATATTTTATTTTGCAGGTGAATAACGTGAACTCAATTTGACAGGTACGTTACAATAAATAAAGTTAAAAAAAAAAAAAAACAAACTTTATAGCAAAAAACAAAATAGATCCATGCGTGTTTATAAGTAGGTAAAGACAACTTGGATGAATGGAATTGAATAAATAAAGAAATATACATAATCCAATATTGACAGAATGGTAAATGTCATCATTATTTTACTACCCGGGCATATATTATTTGTATTTTTTTAGTACAAAACTTTAAACAATCATTTCTTTTGACCAGCCTTTTTTTGGGCTGGCTAGAAGATATTGCTTTTAGCAATAAGTCCACCAAAGGACTCATTCATTGTGCTTAAAATTTTAAATAAATATACTACTGCATTTTTCTTACAATTGCAGCGTATATGCTCATTTTTGTTGTAAATAATGTAAGGTGATCAGTATTGCACTTCAGATGCCCGTCCAAGAACAATAAAATAATACAGTATAAACAATATTAAAAACCAATATTTCGTATTCATCCAACCATAAATCGAAGCTAGGACCTCAAGCATGGTAGGCAAACGCACCAACCACTGCACTACGAGGTGGACACATCTGCATTTTCATGATGTTTACCTAAAAGCAGCTATCTAGTAGAAAATACTCATACAGGGGTTCCGGCTCTATTTTAATCGGTAATCATTTATTTTATTTTATTTATTTATTTACATACATAAGTTTACTGTACATTATTTGAGACATAAGTCCCAACTAAATGGGACTAAAGGTACTGTGTTGAGATGAGACGAGCAATTAGTTGACACAGACACATGAGTATATCACCACACAAAAGATCAGAAACATAAAAAATATTGAACTCTCTCAGTGCGATAAATGAGAGATGTCTATGAGCAAAAATCGTACGAGTTTTGGGGTATGACATTATTCGTGCTCTGGTTAAACCTCGTATGGACATTTAGCTGAGACCTCTCTTTATTGTTCGACCAGAAGTGTGTAAATACTTCTTTTAGGTACAGTTGTCTCATATCCAGCACCTTTTTGTATTTAAACAACAGTTCTGACGGGTATGTTGGAGGGCGCTGGAATATTATTCTCAATAATAATTTCTGTGAAATTATGAGAAGCTTCAAAATGGATGCCGCACAATCCCCCCAGCCAGCTATTCCGTAGGTTGCAGTGGATTGAAACAGAGCACAGTACACACATTAAATCTAAAATCAGATAGTCTGTCTTAAATCTTGTACGTAAACATTTAGACTCCCATATTCTATTATTGAGTTGTGTGTTATGAACAAAATATATGCCAGACAAGTATCATTCCTTCCAGTGGCTGTGGACTCATTATTAGATATAATCATTTTTTAATTGTTGGATTATTTACCACAGTCTTTTAAGTGTTAAAAATATATAACAGTTTATTTTTTTTTTGTGATTGTCTGTCAAAAAATATACTACATGAATCAAAAACCTTGTATAATTAGATACATGAATCTAGCGTCCCACAAGTAAGGTTTGTGTTGCTTTTTTCTGTTCTCCTGTTATTTATTAGTGAGCCTGTTACTGTCGTGTATCTTTCATATGAATTTGTTATATCATTAGAACAAATAAAGCGTTCTCAGAATATGAATCTTAGTTTGAGGACCACCGGTCAGAGGACGCCAGTTACAAAGCTAAAGTAGCATAGTCTCCCCACAAAACCTGTTTGAATTGCCGTACACAGGTGTCCTTTGAATTTTTTAATACTCTTATGTGATTAATGTTCAAGTATTTTAAAGTAAAATATTATATTTCCAAAAACGAAATATGAAACAAAATGAATTTATTAAAAAAGAAATATATTGAAATCCCGCACAAAAGTATCGAAAATATGAATATTTTCGTTGAAATTAAAATCATCATTCCCTTCCTCGCATGCAATGGTGCATGGAGCACGAATTATGACAAACCCAAAACCCGTACGACTTTTGCTCAGAGACATCTCTCATTTATCGCACCGAGAGTGTTCAATATTATAGAAGGGCGAATTAAGCTCTCAAGGACAAAAACTATTTTCAAGAAATGAGTTAAGGACTTGATTTTCCATAGTGGGAGGGATTTGAGTAGAAAACTCCTTGTTGATTTTCCGAGTGTTTGAGTTTACTGTTTACCATATTGATGTGCCATATACATACATATATATGTGTTTTTTAAAAATTAATTTTTATGCTTCTGATCCTATATTTGTGGTGATATACTTATGTGTCTGTGTCGACTAATAGCTCGTCCCATCTCAACACAGGACTTTTTGTCCCATGGAGTTTATGTCTCAAATAATGTACAGTAAACTTATGTAAGTAAATAAATAAATAAAATAAAATAAGGTATTGCATTGGCGCCCAAAATTCAGCGTTTCTCGATCAATAATAATAATAACAATTTAATATGTATTTTTCTAAAGTGTATTTTTGTAATTATATCTCTTTGTAAATAATATGAGTCTGGAAAAAAAAATCGAAAAGTCTTTCGCCTTAGGATCCAGTCCAGAAACAATAAATTATTGTAATGTAAAATAATCTTTTGAGGGAATAAGTCTTCAACTTAAAACCATTTTTACAAACAGTTTGGAGCTACTTGTGTTCACAGAGTTTAAGTTTTACTAATATTTAAAGCAAAAATCTCCATATTTGGAAATTTTTTAAATTTGCGTTTTTTTGGAATAAATATATCTGGTGGGGACCATATTAATTTCTGGAATCGTGCCTTATAATAATACTGAATAATGGTGTAATGCACAATTCGGTTGGTAAAAAATACAATTTTTTTTTTTCTTCTTGGATCTTTGTTGATAAAACCTTTAGGGCCTGAGATATTCAAGTTTCTACAAATCTATAAAACTGCGAAAGCTTGTGTGCCTAGTAAAATAAATATAGCCACCACACGAACACCAACAACAAAACAATTAAATAATGATAATTTTGATCTACAACACGTTAGGGTGATTGCACCCAAAAAAAAAAAAAAAAAAAGACCAGTTGACTTGGACTGACCCCTGTATTAAAAATCGAAGTTTGTTTTGTGAAAATAATGGAACCAACCCATTAAGCCTATTTAACTTTTGTGTGTATTAATTAATTGGGTAAATGGAACATTGTTAAACTCTCGGTGCATCACATATTAACTATTTATAAAATTAAAAATAAATATCGTAGAATTTCACATGATTATTTTCCGAATATACGAGTATAACCACCTTTTTTTCCCTCTTTTTATTAAATGTAAACCAAATGTTCGGATTTGCTGTTTACCGTATTTTTGTTCATTATAATAATTTTTTTAAGTTATTTTTATGTTTCTGATCATATATAATATCTGTGGTGATATACTTGTATCCCTGTATTAACTAATTATTAATAATAATAAGTAATTACTCGTCCCAATCACAACACATGAATTTTAGTCTCATGAAGTTGGGACTTATGTTTTTAAAAATATGTTATAAACAGTTTGTTGGTAAATATCTGAAAACCGAAAATCTTTTAGTATATTTTACATAAACTAATTTAAACAAAGACTGACAGCAAAATAACTGTTTACTTCAAATAAATAATATTGTTTTTGATTTATGCATACAAAATATTACAATAGTAACATTTTATGACGAAATATTTAGAACAATAATTTTGTAAAATATTCTGGCTTTGAGGCATATTATTTACCGATTTGAGTGGCGGATTTAATCAACGTGTTTGGTGGAATCAATCATAATCATTATAGCTTGAATTCATTAATACGGTAAATTTTTTTTATTTGTGTGAAATTTTGAACCATTTAATTAGGTACAATGTTTCCTATTTCCGTCATGTTTTACTATGTTGGAATAATAAATTATTATGTTTACTGATAGAATAATACATTAACATTTTATATTGTCTTTGAAAAACATGACGCGGGTATTCATATTCTCAACAAAAATTAATCTTGTTTTATGTAAGAATGATGTTAATAATACCTTACTCCCAACCCCCCCACCGTCAAGGGTAAAAGTAAAAAAACAACTCAGTTTTAAGTTAAGCAAGACATAATTTGAAATGTACTAAAATATTTTTATAAGGAAATATTTCACATTACGAATACCAATAAGAATACATAAAAAAGATTGAGAAAAAATAATTGTATTTTTAAAATCAATACGGATATTGTGGATACATGTTTTCATACATAACATTTAAAATCATTTTTTTTTTCAAATATGTCTACCAAATCGTGTCATGTTTGGTCTTAATAAATGTGAATACGAGATTTGTGACGATACTTAATTTAAATTTAAGCGGTCACAAACAAAGTTAAAAATTAAACCTAATCGTCACATACTAGGAATGTGGTCAATACAATGAACCGTTTTCGCGGAAATAAAAAAAAAAAATGCTACTAATACTTAAGTGATTTTTTATTTTATTTTTATTATTATCTTTCCCTTTCCACATCTAATGGTGCATAGGGCACTGAATTGGTACACCAATCGCAGCATATCTCGATGAATTTTGTTACATGAAGGTAAATTGATCAATCTTACGCTTCAGGTACCAGTCCAGGGATTTTGAAATATTCTAGTCTAAACACCCTTTGAAATACTTATTTTATATTTACTATATCGGGAATCAAACCAGAGACCTCTTGCATGGTAGGCAAACGTGCTAACCATTACACCACTAATTGTTTAAAAAAATCGTAAAATATTTGTACCTAAAGTTTATGAAAACCGCATTAGAGTACCTACATGATATTTATCGATTGTCGTAAAATATTTGTTTAGTTTTAAAATAAACATTAAATTTTTTTTTTTAAATAAATAACGGTAGAGTTAAATTGTGTTTTATATTGTCTTATGTTTTATAAATCTCAACTCGTATACTTGCGATACTATAGACAGGGGGGGTGCGGCTTAGCAGATATTCCTTCCCTTAAACAATTCGACATAAAGAAAATGCAAATCAAGACTGGTACCGCCACATGAAAACATTTTTCATACATATTTTGTTAGTTAATATTTTTGTTACTCGTTACCATAGCAACGAAACTAGCTGGCAGCTAGAAAATGTGCTTAAAAATTTTAAACGATATTTTATTTCTGTTTTGCATAGCTTAAGAATGCTGTTATGTGTTTAAAATCGATCCAGAATCCCGGATGAGTGCTTTCGACTCGATGGCTGCTCTCAGGTACAAATCCTGAAAATGAAAATCGAATGAAGATATGTCCGGCCTCTAGTGCGAAAGTTGGAACATTTGACTACCACGCTTGAGGTCCAGAGCTCGATTTCTGCGAAGGTCGACAAAAAATATCGGTTAAAAGGTGGTTCTACCTTGCAATGAATCATATTCCTTGACTGGCGCTTGAAAAGTAAGGCTGATCATCTTCGCTTCATTTAATGATCCATATACGCTGCATTAAATGTGTTAATGCAATCCTCTATGCACCATAAGGCACGGACAGGAATGCTATGATGATAATGAAGGGAATTTGTGACGTCATACATCATAGCACTAATAATACGTTACATCAAAATATATGCATACAACGCAACATTAGAACGAAAACGACTTATCTCAAAAAAATATAAAAATTAGTTAAGATAGTAAAACGACTGTAATGAACATTACCCATCTTTCTGCATTACAAAAAAACGCAACATTCGAGTGGAATATGACAAAACCGTTACATCGGTCTCTTTATTACTCAGAGAATTTAGATTCCGTGTCAGTACGGAAGGGACGCAATTAATGTTAAGTTTACATTGTTGTGCGAAGGACGCAACGCAGACAAACATATAGTGACCGAAAGCCGGTTGAGTCGATTTTATTCCGATACAAATGGCAAGTATAATTTAATTTTTTAATATAAAAACGACCAATTAAGCTTTGTGATTGTTTCCTTCCGACTTATCGAAATTATCAGTGATTTATTTTAGTTTATGTCCTTTATTATTAAATTATTGATAGTCTTAATTTACCTGTATCCCCTTTCGTGAATAAATAAAAACATGTGTTTGGTGAAGTGACCTGACCCAATAAAAATGATGTCATTTTCTTATTTATCAAAATACTTTTGTTTGTTTTGATCTAATAACTTATATGTAAATATAAGTTATTACATCATTACAATGGAATTCCATCAAGAATTGTCAATAAATAATTTAAATGAAATTTTGTTTGTTTGTTTTTTATTCAATCTTATTACTCATTAAAAAAATGTCTTCTTTAAACACATAATAATTTTTTCTTACTTTGCTTTTTTTCATAGATTCAAAACTGAAAGCCTTCGGTATAATGTTCACAATTTGGTGCTTACCTTGAAAAATACGAACTAATCTACGAAAAATAACGAAAGTATCACAATTTGCATTCTTGAACAAAAAGTTGAAATTTTGAGTTGAGTCGTTTTCATCCTTAAGGTGTGATATATAAGTCCCTTTTTTAGTTCGTTTGATAGTCTTAAAAATAAACACAGAATGTCATATTTAAATCTTTTTCAACAGAGAGGGAAAACATATTTTTTTATTATTTTTTTTTATTTTGTCTTTAAATAGTACAAACATAATAAATGAATGTCCTAATATTAACTTATATCTAATTATTATTAAAACATATACTAATTATTAACATTTTTTAAACGATATACGTACACTTAAAATGAAAACTTCTATAAAGCTAACACGAATAAGATTACTTTTTAAAATTTATCTGCTAAACACATGTTTCTTTAATTGACATTTAAATAAAATAATATTTTTTTGCTCTCTTATTTCCAATGGTATTTCCTTATAATATAACTGTACAGCTCGGTGCATCAATGAGTTCTGTGTATTTGTTTTCCTACGAAATGGTAGTCTTACTTCATGTTTATTTCTTGTTTTATATACATGTTCACATTGATTAGAAAAAACGTTTTGAGTCAACTCTTTTGAGGTAAAACCATTAATCATTATTTTTTTTGATAAGGGAATATGGAAGTCTAGGCATTTACAGGGCTTATGACCTGTCTGCAAGCATTTGGACATAATCAAACATCACTAAATGTCCTCATTGGATGCAAACAAATATTTTTTTTAAATATTCACTATCGAATGTTCGTTCTTTCAGCGCGGGAATGTGTTAATTTGTAATGGAAACTTTTGCAGCCAAATCAACCAAATATGCAGTGCAATGCCGCGCCGCGCCGCTTTCGTGCCGTCACTATTCCCAGAGCTGCGCCGTGTTGGAGGCAAACATTAGGAACCAATGTATTTTCTCAAACCGAGCAAAAGACTAGCTTATTTGTGTCTGTGAGACGCTTAAAGTTTTCGCAAGCGAGATATTTGCTGTACCGAACTTTGTCGAAAAATAGCTGCACTTTAAATTACTGGAATGGAAATCGATATTTTTTAATATCACCATCATCATTATTCCCCTTTCTGATCTCAGGGTGCGTAGGGCACCGTATTGGTAAAAAAACAAATGCGATGTAGTTTGATCATATGTTACTTGAAGAATGACGCTGTCGTGTACGATGATAAAATGCTCTGAAAATGTAAAAAAAAGATAAATTGTTTGTGAAAACCATTCAATTTATCAAAAAAGTAAATAATAAGTTAAATGTTAAATGCTTACGTATTTCACAATTTTAAATAATACAAATAATAACACTGACAGCCAGGGCCATATCTATGGTAATGAATAACACAGAAAATTAAATTTATATCCTTTTCACTTTAATGTTTGCCTGACTGTGTATTATAAATTGGTATCTATTTTTTTTCGAATTGTCAATAGGAATGCAGTATTTGCTATAAATGATATACGGATCATTATTCACATTTCTGCACCTAGTGATGTATATTATCGTAGTACCGCATTTGTTCACCAAATGAAGGTAAATTGATCAGTCTTACGCTTCAGGCGAATGAAAAACTGCCATTCAAAAAACCTTAAAAATTTATATTTCACCTCCACCTTACAAGGAATCGAATCCAGTTCCCAATGAATGGTGACGAACGCGAAAACCACTTTACGAGAGGGACTTATTCTCACTTAATTTCTTTATCCAAGATTATTATCAGAGAGCAGTCATTGTTTAGTATATAACAGCATTTTTCGATATTATTCCTGGGCTGGTATTCCAAACGCTCTCGTGGCCGTATTATTATCTCGTGTATTTACCTACAAAATACACGAGAAAAACTATTTGCTCGTGCCACGAGAGTGGTTCAGAATAGCACCCCTGGGCGGTTACCTTTCTTTCCTTTCCTTCACTTGACCCATCTTCACGGTACCTACCTTAAATCAAGTAAGAAGAAATACAAAAAAAGAACATTTGGATTTGGAACAAAACAACTAACATTTTTAATTGCTGTGTGTAAAAAACCTATAAAATTCGTCGCGCGTCATTGTAAAAGTTATCATTAAACTTTACAAAACTCATTTTTTAATTTTAAAATTATATTTCTTCATTTCCGCACCTAATGGTGCATAGGACATTGCACTGGTACACCAATCGCGGCGTGTCTTGATCATTTTTGTTACATGAAGGTAAGGTGATCGATCTTACACTTCAGGGACCAGTCTAGGGACTTTGAAATATTCTAGTTTAAAAACACTCTTTCAAATGATATTTTATATCAATGTCAGGAATCTTACCCGAGACCTCTTGCATGGTAGGTAAATGCGCTGACCATTACACCACGAGGCCAACATAACATAATACAATACAATACAACAAAACATAATTCATGGTGACTCTCATTATCCAGTGTCCAAAATTGAAGAACATCCTCATCGTATCAAAGGTAGGTCCATATCCGTGTTCCTTTTCTTTCATTAAATATTTCCAAACCTTTACAAAACTAAATGAAGTTAGTTTTTTCGCTACCGTCCACTTTTCGTTAACAGTCATCGAGTTATCAAACACACGCTCAGGGTTCCGATTTTATTAAACATGCAGAACTGTTGTTCTTTGAGAATATTCATAAAATTTTTATTAATACCAGAAAAAAAACGTATTTTTTGCATGAATTGAGTGTCATCAAACAATTTTTTGTGTCGTGTCTTTGGAGATCTTGTAAAGACACAAATTTGTTCTTAAGTTAATAATATAATAGTTCTTATTACCGTTAGAAGAACCCTTTAACGAATTTATACATTCATTAGAAACAAGCTTTTACCCGCAGCTTCGCTCGCGTGATATTAGGAAAAAAAAGTTAATTAATTAGTTTTGTCGTTTAGCAGTAAGAATTTTCCCGATCAAGTGATATATTCTATGGAGATAATAATTAACCTGCGTCAAAAGCTGGTTCCCCTACTATCACTACGCAAAAAAACGACGATCCGTTAGTCTAAAGCGACAAAATATCGTAATTCTTTTTTAATCAATTTATTTTTCCACTAAGTATTTTCCATGGTTACGATATAAAAAATATTTTAAAAAAGTAGTTTATTCATATTTTCTGCTCTCCAGCTATCTTTATTCAATAAATCAAGTCGATCGTACACCCCATTGTAACGTGAAGAAAACACAAACAAACAGACAAACACTCTAGCATTTATATTGATATTTCAACGTACAAGTAAAATGATCAGAATTCATCTTAAAACATTAGTGGCAGAAAACTGCAAAATATCGGCACGAAGGAAAACCGGTTTGAAAATCAGTTTGCGTTTCAATGCAGTAGAAACAGTGTTTTTCGGTAAAAACTGCCTAACTACACCTTATATAACTATATTTTTTTTTAAATGAAGCTTACTTTTTAGCAAGATTTTCAAGTGTTATTATTTTTAATTGTTTAAATTCATCTAATAAAGAAATATTATAATTTTTTATTTCCTTAAAGTCGTCAATAATTTTTGCAGGAAAAATAGAAACCTAATTGTGATAAACTGACCTTGGACCATTGATCCGTGAGTCCATAACACTATCACAAAACTAAAACCTGGTTCAGGTTATAAAAACAAACATTTGCTCTAAAGTTCCAAGTAACCTACCTTTAAATTGAATTATAATGCTTAATATAGGATATATCAGAAACCATGTGAAGGGTACGCGCTAAAACTATCTATTTCACAAATTTAATATTTGGAATTTTTCAAGAGAAAAAAAGGATGATAATTTTTTTTATTCGGGTGTTAAATTTTAAAAATATGTTGATATTTAATATAAAATACGTTTTTACATGAATCCCGAAAAAAATCGACTGAAAAAACCTTTTTCAAGAAAACTCCATTTTCGAACAAACAAAAATCAGGTCATTTCATCAATCGTTGCACTTTTTTTTTGTTTTTTTTTCCAACCGTGACCCAATTTATTTTTAATATAACGACAAAAAGACACATTTTTTTAGTTTTTAATATAGTATTCTATTGACCTCATATCGAGTATAAAAATGGCATTAATACCTCAAAAATATTCAAATGCTTCGCAGTATTTTTTAAAAAATAAACCAAAATTTTATTTATTTGAAATTTGGTTTTTTATTAACTTTTTTATTTGAACCGAGCCCAGGACTTGAGGACTGGATAAATGTAGCCAAATACGCTTAATACCATCCTGCAAGACTATATATGTTTATTTCATGGCAAATAATTTGATTCAAAAGGCGTAACCGTTTATATACACGGTTATTTATTGAATAACGAGTACCATAACCTAAGGTTCAATAAAGAGGGCATAAAAAAACTGAAGTTTTGCCCATGTTGCGAAAATAGCCCATAGAAAAATATCCACCGGCTCATTAGCCCTTTAAACCAGCCCGAGTGCCTGTTAGTTAAAAAAATGTACGAAATAAAAATGTCACAAGCCCTTATTAAAACTCTGAATTGATATAAGCGCCGTAAAGTGGAGTCGGCGATTCCAGAAACCATTTTGCAAGTTAACGACCAATACTAAATGGTAACAAACTTCCAAAATATGAATTTCCAAATCCCAAACTTCGTGAGCCGTCCGCAAAAAGTTTGAACAAGGATGGAAAGAATAGAAAATTCCGTATTCATTAATGTATTTAAATAAAGTTAATAGCAATTATTGCGCAAACCGTAGGGCCTTTCGTTTTATTAAATTAGTAGTTTGTTTTCGTAAAAAAATACTTTGCGCATCTGTTGCCATGTTTAGGAAAAAGTTTTTAAACGAAAAAGTTTGTAAGAAAAATTCGACGATAATCTAATTGCGGTTTGTTTGTAATAAAAGACAGTGGAAATGAAAAATCTATTTGATTTTTTTCTCAAAAGTACCTACGTAATAGCATTACTTATAATATGTAGGAAATTTACAATCTTATCATATATATTTTATGAAAAACATATTAATGATATATTGTTATATGCGTACTGCAAAGAAGTTGTACTCACAGGTGATATTTTTTTTTGGGTGATAACAGACGTTGCGTCCGTTTTTTTCCCAAATTAAGATAATGAGATAACATGACAAAAAAAAATACATAATGTTAGACAATAATAATATTTTCATTCATTATTTTACAAACAAATCAGTCAATAATTTAGAGCACATTTTTACCGTACACTGCGCAAATATTGCAAGCTGCCCTATTTCCTCGATTGAATGCTACTTGACCTTCCATTTTGAAGGTTTAAAAAAAGCAAAATACAACACCTTGTAGAATAGAAATTTCCTTTTGAATGACATATATTTTTTAGTTTGAATAAAAACGAACAGAATTTGTGTAAACACATATAATTAACAACACATATTTTTATTTTGTTAATCTTTGTTTGAAATTTTTGTATAAAATTGTTAAATTCAATATGTCCATGTATTTATAATTTTCTCAAACTGAGCGAAGGAAGAAATTGCCTTAAGGCAATATGCCCGCCCTTATATGTATATATATTGTTTATGTGTATAAAGTGTTAAATAAATAAATATAACATTAAATACATATTAACAGCAGGCAAATTTATGGATTGAAATTAAAATTGTTTTATTTTTCATGAATACTGTTAACTTTTTTCTTTTGATACTATTTTCAAATTTATATTAACGTGTGTGTTTTGCGTGTTTCGTTTTTATGTGCATGCATAAATAATATATCCCCACGTACCCAATTGTTTTTTTTTGTTGTTGAGTTTATAAGTTTTTGCAAAAAAAAATATCAACTCTACAATTATTACATGCTAATTATAATTATTTATCCAACGACATATTTCTAATTTTACCATAAACTTTTTTTTTGCTGATTTAAATTTTATAAATTGGCCTAGTAACAAAAAAATACTAAATTATTTATTGCCTTTACACATTATTTAACCCGCGTATTGTAAAAATAATATTTTAGATAAAAAAAATGAAAATTCACTATCAAAAATAAACATTTTAAAAAGAAGTGGCGTACACCAGATCCAATGTGGAAATTGTATCCATAAGTACATCGGGCCAAACTACGAGAAATTTAAATAAGTATTAAAATGAAAGAACATTGTCGAGCCCTTACATTCAATACCTTCTCGGAATTTGCCAATCACATAATGGAATCGAAGCAATCTTTGGATTCATATGAATTCAAACTTTTTCATTCTATAACAAGAAATGGCCAAATAATCGAAAAATTCGGATAAAAACATGAAAAAATACTTTTATATATTTTTTTAAATCACTATTACTTACAATATTCCTGTTATATCACCCCCCTCCTTTGTAAACTCCTCTCTCCCACGTTAGTACCTTGATTTTTCATTTCTGGATATATATATATATGTTTAGTTTATAATAACACCTGTTGATGGAAGGATCTGTGTCTTCCGAAACTAGTAGTATTTTGAAATAAACTTGAGTGTTCTTAAAACAAAACGATTTATTTATTATGTATTCACTCATGGTATTCCACTGAGTTAATGTCGATTAAATCAATAATTTAAACATTATTTTACATCTTGAGTGGTTTATGCTATGTATATGGACCGCATTTAATGTATGCGTTTGTGTATGTTTTGTATGTTCAGATGTGCGTATGCATGTGTGTATATGTATACGTTCATATATGTGTGCATGGATGGCTCGGAGTGTGCATTCGGTCTTATCCTTTGTTACCAATAATAACCTCCATGGAAAACCCAAATCTTAATTTTAAAATTATAGTTTAAGTTTTTATAAATTTATTTTTTGTCACATTTGATGTTAATATCATTAACATAAATGAAAACATAATTGGTCTTTTTATGATTGAAAATCTTTATTTGTTATACTTATTATATGTGAGGTTGTATTTTCTGGATAAAATAAAATAAAATACTTCAACAGATTTTTATAATGTTAATGTTCTAATAAAAAAGTTTTTTTTTTAACGCTTTTATGAAGTCATAATAATTAAGGTTGGCGGTATTTTTTGCTCTATTAGGGGTTTAAATGGAAGAAAATAATAAAATAATGCGTGACCAAAAAATATTGTATTCCGAAAACTTCGCCTTTGCTATAAGTCTTCGAAAAGTAGTAAAGCTTAGTTCAAAGGAGCAGAGAGCTCGTCTACTTAGGATTTACAAACATGGAGTTCAAATTTTTTCATTGGATTCTACGTAATTGTAAAAATAAACATTAAAATAAATGTCGTTGTCAACGTCATTGTGTCCCTATTTACACCCAGTGGTGCATAGAGCACTTCGATGGAATTTAAATTACAGTGTATCTAGATTATTGTTGTTGCATGTAAGGTATAGTGATCAGTCTTAAGCATCCGGTACCAGTCCAGTAAAATTTACATATAACAGTGTAGAATAACCTTTAAAACCAATATTTCACGTCTACCGTACCAAGAATCGAACCCAGGGTATCAAACATTGTAGGCAAATGCACTTGTAGGATAAGTTGTTGAGATGATCCCGTCTCCCAGTTGGAGATCGACAGAAGAGACGATGTTGATGTTTGAATGTTTATTTATTAAAACAATTATGTCGGACGAGTGTTACGTCGATGATGGGTTGAGAAGTAACAGCACTTGAACTACATGCTGGAACTGTGTGATGTCGTCGAGCTGGTCTGACGTGAACTGAACTGACTGACTTTGTTGGGCAGGCTGAACGAGCTGACTGATGTTGGCTGCGTCCTGTGGTCTCTTTATAGACCATCTTCCTTTGTAGTTCATTTCTTCATGGTAGGGACGATGTGAATGTACTGCAGGGCGATGCCCTCCGGTTTCATGTGAAATACTCAGAGTTGCATTTTACGAATGTATAGGATTCGATTAAAAATTATGACATTGCATCGTCGGGCATTAGTCTATTTCAGGTGAACTAATTTAACACGTGTGTGTCATCGACTATGGACTATGGACCCTACACACTCACCACTATACAACGACATTCCCTTTTCAGGACTTTTTCCTGGGAGAGATAAAGTCTCTAATTTTAATATACTCTTCATCCGCTCATGAAAACGTAAACATTTATTAAAGAAGAAGAAAAGTTCTGAATGAGTTTTTTTTTTATAATTCTTGAACGGGTGTTTGACGCTTTGTGGTGTAGTGGTTGGCGCGTTTGTCTACTGTGAAATCCTTGCCATGGGCTTCCATTTCTCCAGGTACAATTGATCACAAATTAGGTTCGTTTACTTCATTTAATAACTAAAACTCTGTTAACCCTCAGTATAATATGATATTCTGGCACGATTTAAAATTTACGGGATTAAGAAAAATCAGACAAAACAGTAGGTACAACACATTTGTTTACGTATTATACACACTCCTAGTACACATTTACGTACATAAAGACACAACTTTGACGTAATATCTGGCCATGTCTGACCCTATCTAAAGCGAAATTAAATATAAGGTCAGCACAGACCTTGTACTACTAACCGTCTCTCGGACTGTCTTACTTCTACCGTAAGGTAACGTAAGGTTTTTACACGGTTCCCCGTGTAAAAAGTGGTTTTAGTGTATGCACATAAATAATTGCTTAGTGTATAATAGTAAAAACCATGTGTTAATCATATTGTACGTACATACATAAAGGAATTAAAACTCATTGGATGTTACTTACTCTTTTAACCGGTTGAATGCCATAACCGCGTTAACGCGCTCTCCATTTCTTTGCTCGGAGGACCTGCCATGCAAATATAGCACGTAAAGATGCGTGCTTTTGTACGCGCTTTAAGAATCGTGATCAAGTATATCGAATGATTTTAGATTTCGAACTCTTGGAGACATCTTTTATTATTATTATTAACTCATTACAACAGATATAAAGAACATTTTTTAGAACGGAATACAAAAGTCAACGCATCCACAAAGCTAATGACCTGTTGTTGGCTTGTTTAAGTGGCCGCTTTACACACTGTGTAACATTCACCATTTTACCTTTATCTGAACATCTATGATCTTTTGACTTTTCTATCTGTTGACGTTCTTAAAGTTGAAGAGCTGATACCTGTATTGTTGCGGTTAAGATTCATCTGATTGAATTATCTCCCTACATACTTTGCAACGCCTGAAAATGTTTTTTTTATTTTCTTATACTTCTTTTTAGACCAGGTGGATTTATAAACAATGTTTTAAGTTTGTTCAAACCTATAAAGACACGGACTGGATTCAACTTCCAAGGGAGCTGTTAAAAAAACAGCTGTTGTAAAATGTTTTTCATGTCTTTTTTAATATATTAATATTACAGGTCCCTAAGGCGTTGGACAAACTCAAAACATTGTTGTTCTATTATTTATTTTATTTATTTATTTATTTACATGCATAAGTTAATTGTATATTATTTGAGACATAAGTCCCAACTCTATGGGACTTATGTCTAAAGTCCTGTGTTGAGATGGGACTAGCAATTATTTGACTCAGACACATGAGTATACACCACAAATATAAGATCAGAAACATTTTTTTTTTTTAAATACATATTTATATATGGCACATCAATATGGTAAACAGTAAACTCAAATATTCGGAAAATCATCAAGGAGTTTCCTACTCAAATCCCTCCCATTAAGGAAAATCCAGTCCTTAACTTCTTTTTTAAAACTACATTTAATTTTACTTTATTTTTGAATTTTTATTAAAAGGTTAAACACAATTAGTCCAATATAAGTCATTAGAATTGTCAACACGGCAGCGGTTAAAATGTGGGTTTCTAAAAATTGCCTAAAATTTCGCAACCTGCTGGAAACTGCAATAGCAATACTTAGCGGCACAGAAAAGGTTAAATGGAAGTCTAATTTATCTATTCTGATGAGATTGCTGATACTGATCGTAAAGGCTTCACGAAATAAATTGTAGACATTAAAATTGTATATTGCAGTTTTTATACGAGAACAGCATTGTCTATCTTTATTTGGGAACTAATTATTACACTCTGTCACCAAGGGTGTGACGGGATGGCAAGCTGCCAAGTTTGCGTAACGTACAAGGCGCTGTACCAATGAAAATGATTGGGATATTTACTAGGCAAAATTAAGTTGTAGATAAAAACAAATTTACTTCCAACAAAATATGTAGTTAGTGGATATTTATCGGTCGCATCAATGACTTTTACGCAGCAGAGTAAAAAGCATATTTCTTACCATATTTAAAAAAACCTCTGAAAATACTTAAAGCCAACAGTGGATAGCACGTTTGCCTACGATGCAAGAGGTCACGGGTTTGATTCCCGACATGGTTGAAATGAAATGTTTATTTAAATAGGTGTTTTTACACAAGAATGCTTTATATTCCCTGGACTGGAACCTAAAGCGTACTACTGACCATATTATCTTAATGTAACAAAAATTATCAAGATAGGCTGCGATTTATGTACCAATGCAGTGTCCTATGCACCGTTGGGTGCGGAAAGGTAATGATGATGATAATGATGATGCGCTGTACTAATGAAAATGATAACGATACCTACTAGGCAAAATTAAGCCTTTAATAAAAACATATTTAGGTACTCTTAAATAAATATGTTGTTAGTCAATATGTATCGGGCGCGTCAACAACTTTTACTCGATTGTTACTCGACGATCGTGGTCCCGTGGGTAGTGTCGTTGACACTTTCCCGTTCCGTCGCGAATCCCATTCTACCATAACTTGTTACTCATTTTCTAACAAGGTTATTTACGACTAAAAGAAAATTATCTCAAAATTGAAACATGTGGGTCAATCATTGTAATACAATTTATTTATTTTTAATTTTAAAAAGTTCACCATTATAAATGAAACACCAAATGTTATTGTCGTATATCTGGAAATTATTGAATTTAATGTTTTTTTTTTACGTTGATAATTTAACAAAAAGTTTCATTAAATGTAAGTGAAAAATTGTATAAAACCACTTACTGATTTTTTTACGCCTAGTTTCGAGACGTACTCGCCTCTTCGTCGGGACACTGATAAAACAAACTCTGTACACCTTCACCATATCTACACAAGCTTCTTTATCAAGGTATAATTTAGTAATTTATCTCATTCTAACAGTGCTTACTAAATACTTAATCTTATTAAATGAGGGTAGATGAGGTAATGATAATTTATATTTAAAAGTAATGAGCTATTGGAATATTATGATGAAATATATATAAAACAACTTTGTTTTCAACCACTATTTTTTTATTATCTAACCCACTGGTTTTGAAGCTACACAAACTTATTTATCAAGATACAATAATCTAAAGTATAATAATAACTAACGAATCTAATCGTATTTTAATTTAAAAGTGTTAACTCAATATTAAATCAAAGCATACGGAGCTGATAAGTCAAGTCTTTTTGTCATGCTGTTCTTGTAAATATGGAAGGTGTGGAGTGAGGTGGATACGACCCTTAAAACAAAATAGAAGTAGACTTAGATAAATATTGTTTATTTTTTTTCTAATTATGAATCAGTTTTTTATTATCTATGATTTCCAAGTTGTCTAATTTTATTTTCAACACGGGGAACTTTAAATCTATTGTATTTATTAAAATTATGATTATTTTCTATCAGATGATTTGCGAATTCAGAAAATATAATTTTACTAATGCACCTAAAAGTTTTTTTCATATTTTTTTATTTTTTTTTATTTTAGTTATTAATAACACATATAATACATAAAGTACATATTATACTTCCAGGAGTTTTACAAAAAACTCATTTTGGACCGTATATATAAAGAAAACAGTTTAGAGACAAAACATAATATCATACGTAGTTAATATATCCGAAATAATAAGAAAACATTATATAAGAAACCATAAAACACAGTACTTTACACCATCTAAAAATAACATAAATAACTGCCACTATTAAAAAGATTGAAGTTTCGTTCAGTTTTTCCTGTGTAGATTGAATCGCATACATGGCAATTAATTTATTGGTATAATGTGTCAGATTTATTATATTTAGGAACTTAATCTTTGTGATTTTTTAACAATGTTTTTTCATCATTAGTTATAGGTTCAATGTTTGATGGTATGGAATAAGATAAATGATTAGAAAAAAAATGATTAAATGTTTATGTATAATTTAACAATTAAATGTTTATTTTTTCTATCGAATTTATTGGCTGTATTTTTTCTATTAAAATGTGATCAAATTTTGGAAAGAGGCAAATCTTAAATCAAAGACATAAAGTCGGAATTGTAAAATGATTCGCCTCATTAACCTTTATTTGATAGGTGTAACAGTAAGGTTTGCGTGTCGGCAAATCCCTTGGTAGGGTACAGAGTGTTTATTCATTTGTCGATTAGGTTTATGGGCTGTAAATGACCGGCACTGTTTTAAATAATCCCCAAACGCCCGTCGTACAAATAATCACCTGGAAAATTTTAAATGCCGAGCTCTTTATTCACAGAACCAATAAATTTTTGGGTAATTTTTAACAAAAAAAATAACTCACGATTTAAAAACGGAATCAAATTATGGTAAAGAAGTGTTCAAACTACGGGACCACAATCCAATTCGTAATTTTATTTTATTATTTATACTTTTCTCTTACAAACTATAATTAATAATAAAAATAATGTGACCTCACTGGGGTTACCCGCGCTGAGGACACTTAACAATATACTGTTTTGTAATGTTTTTACATTTAAGAATAAACAAAGATTACTTGCTTAATAAACAGAGATAATTAACAAAATATTCACAGTTTTTAAAACTTGGTATATATGTACATCTATATTACAAAACGCACAATGAAAATAACAAAAACCTAACATAAGCTATACACTTGTGGAGCGGTTGATTCAATATTGGTTTGGGCGAATAAGACATCCAATTAAATAATATTCATAAAGATCTTTTAATTTTTTTTGTTGTTTATATTTCATTTCATTTTATTTTCATTTTTATTATCTTATTCGTTCAAAATAAACTATTTTAAATATTCATGAACTTATTAAGGCATTTAGGCTGCGCCCGTGTTAAGCCATAACCATTAATAATACAAAATACCTAGTATGATAAAATATTATGTTGTATTTTTGTACATTTTTGTTTTTTTAAGTTAAATGTTCTTTTGAACAAAGGTTGAAAATCTTACCATTTAATTTATTATATATATATATATATACCAATCCACGAGAGATAATTAAATAAACCTGTTGATCAGTAAAAAACAAAAAAAAGGTAAATTTTATGCGGTTCAGTTTGAATCCATATGTAACTGCAGTATTGTTTCCTTTTTTAATGCTGCATACTTATTCTGTCACGATTTCGTTTCGTTGGTTCGTTCGTTCGTTATATATACACCTTACTCTAACGCAATCAACATCGTATTTCTTTCTTGTTCCCTCTCATACGATACGAATGAATTTTACGAAACGAATTTGGCACAAGGTTGCTTCAAATATAATGAATACAAATAAGTCGTACTTAAATGATATTTGAACCCGGTTTATTTCAGAAAAAAAAATAAATGAGATATATTACTGAATATTTAAATGAACGAATAGAACACTGAAATTTCACTTTAAAATAATATTTTCCACTTAGCGGTTGACACTAACTTCGGCAGACAACGATCGTTGATCCTGGTAGTAGGTGGTGGGCAGCAGAAGTAGAGAGAAGGGCGAGCGATTAATGCGTCAACGTCGGTACTTTTATAGTCTTACCTTCGTCACTGATCCTCTGGGTTGCCAACGTTGCAAATCTCGCGTTCGTAGGCTATGCCCGACGGTTTGTAGTACCTACTTCTGAGGCACCACAATGGTTATTAAACTCAGGTTCGAACAATTTTCTGAGATGTTAGATGAAACTTGTGTAACATGCGTTGTAAATCATCTTCTGATTCTGACATTATGGCTGCATCGTCCTTATCTCCCTTAGTCCTAGAAAAACCACTTCCTCTATTCATGAAAGCGTTTTTATTATTTTTGTTTGTGATTTTTTTTGTTTGTTTATATGCTGTTGTTATTGTTATTTAGATGTAAGACGAAAGATGTTAAACGTGATAAAATAAATTTAAAAAAAAATTGTTTTTAACCGCTTATTTTATTATTTTTTCAACCGACGGGTTTCAAAGCTAAACAATCTTTTTTATCAATGTTTATTATACCATCACAAAAAAATGATAAAAATACGTTTTTTGTATTATTATTTTTTTTTTTAATTTTAATTTTACATTGTTCATTGTTTTTCTGAATAAGTGATTTTTAAAAAAAATATGGAAAAAATTTAAATATACTTAATTTGTATTATACTTAGTAAAATACTGAGTATTATGTATTTATAAATAAATATAAAACAAAAACGTTATTGAAAAACGCACTAAATAGTACCCTATTTTCTTTTGAATTGCGTCCCACAAACTGCCTACAAAAATAACTACCTTCTAACTGTACCCACGTTCTTCAACGGGTTGGTAAGAGCTTTTATCGAATAAATATGTCATTTTCCCTGGAAGTTAAATAATACGTTAAAATGATACTACCTTTATTTTTTGTTTTTTATTGTTGACACCCATATAGCTTTTACAAAAACATTTCTCCATTATCATAATGAAAGCCTTATCTGCACCTGATGGTGCAAAGTCTTGTCATAATAAATTATTTATTTTATTTTAACACAAACGCTTATCAAAAACTACATACAAATTGCGTAAAAAAATTTTTATAAGTACATGTACTTTTTTCTGTTACAGATTAAAATAAAACGGGGAAATACATTGGAAAAGTAAACGCAGCATATTCATGTCGTTATTGTGAAGGAAATGTAATATGATCAGTATTACGCTTCATGTGACAGTCCAGGGAAAAGTTTAATCTTTCAGGGTAAAATAACCTTAAAAACAAATATATCTTCAATATAATATAACTATTTTACTACGCGACGGACTTATCTTTACTCTATTTTCTTTTTCAGAATTATTACCTGCCAACAGCCATCGCTGGTTCTATTTCACAATCAGAACGGTACTCTTTATCCAACTGTACAAATACAAAACAGTGTTACAAACATTTACAGTGATTAATTACATTTGTATGTCCAATCAATTCGATCCCAGTCAGTGAGCAATTTACATCTTTTTCTAAATATAAAGAAGTACATGTATAACCTCCTATCAACAATAAGATGCAGCGGCTACCAGATTACAGGGAGCTCTTTTGAGCAGATTTTGTAGTTTGGCAACGACCAACTTTTCTTGTATGTGTGACTTAAGACGTCAGATGCGGTTCGTGGTATGTGTTGGATAAAGGTAGTGATTAATTACAGACACAAAAAAAAACTTGCACTTTAACACTATAAAGACGATAGCATGTAGACAAATAATAAAATTTAGTGATTTCACGGTACCAGTAAAAGGATAGCTTTAATATTGTAGTATTACGCCATTAAAAAAAATCGTGTTTCCCAGTTTTAAGGCGTTTGGATGTGGGCTATGGAATTAGAGATGAAACTTTATAAAAAAACGTGTACTGTGAATGCCTTAATATATAAAATAAAATATTGTTTCAATTTTCTATTTACTCAATTTAATCCGATATCAAACAAGTCTTGCTATTTGTTAGTTCAAACTTAATACGAAATTCCACACTTCGGGTCTCACGTAAATTTAATGAAACGTTTTCGTAATCTAGAAAAGGCCATTTAAATTTGAATTGCGTTAAATTTGTTTCCTGGGGTGAGTTTTACAAGGGGTGTTCTTTGGCGACCTGTTTCTCCCGCCACGTCCCATAAAACATCAGGTGCTATTTATCACCGAGCTTTAATTAAGCTTTCTTTTACACACTATTCGTTTGAATCCCGCAAATCAAATTCCATTCCAAAGCGGCTCCGCTGTCTTAGATTTGAGGCTGTTTTTTTAAGTTTATAAAGCATCAAATTTTTGATTTCACGAATAAATCATTTAAACATTTGTACATATTTTGGTGAAGTGGTGAGCATATGTTTGATTTCGAAGGTCGGATACCATACAAAATATGCATGGAACTAAAATTTTGTTTTTTATTTTCTGAAATATTTAATAATTTCTATACTCTTACTAGGTTAGTGTTAAGTACCTCGGCAACACTGTGACAGAGACCTTCAACCCAGATATAGAAAAATAATTGCAAAATTGAAACAGCAAGAGCTGCTTTTGATAAAATGAAATCCCTGTTTTGTAATGCTTATCTTAACTTAAAAATAAAGCAAAGATTGGATAAATGTTATGTGTGGTCTGAATTGTTGTATGGCTGTGAGACTTGGACTCTGAAGGTGAACTCTATGAACAGACTGGAGGCTTTCGAGGTGTGGTAGTATCGCAAAATGCTGATTATATCTTGGACAGACCTAATGACAAACTCAGAAGTTTTAAGTCGAGCTAGAACAAACTGAGAACTCCTAACCACCATAAAAATAAAATAAAATTTATATATTTTCATATTTTCATAAAATTTCGTATCATGGGCATAACATGCGTGGAAAAAGGTACCATTTGCTTCATTTGATTTTGAAAGGCAAGATTGAGGGTCACGGTAGGGCTGGAAAAAGACAGATGTCCTGGCTGCAAAATATGCGAGAATGAACTGGCTTTAGGATTTTTTGGGCTGCACAGGACAGATAGACTTTTGCCAAAGTGATTGCTATCGTTAGGGATACCTGACAGGGCACTAACAGAAGAGAATATACTTTTACTATCTGAACCATTAGAATATTTAACGTACATTCCTCTAACAAATATATTTATTTCAATGCTGTTACATCTTATACAACATTTTAAAGAAATAAACAAACCAAATAAAGAAGTTTTTTTATATTATAAAAAATAAATAAAACGGTGCAATAAACAAACATATAGGTATGGGAAGAAAAAAAATAAAATCTCGAAATGATCAAAAAAAAAATCTTTATAGTTCACGCCATGTGAGTAAACGCAAACGATCAATACATATACCCAGCAATTATTGTACCAACTCAATGTCTTAAGCACCATTTACCATTATGTAGGTAAGGTATTGCCAATATTATACTTTTGTAGTGTAAAATATATTTTAAATAGAGATAAAGAAGTTGAAAATATCTAGGTACTTAAAGAGCTTATGATACATCAACTGCCTTGAGAATAATGCAAAATTTGCCTACAAAATATTCGGATAAACCCAAAACATGTTTAGTAAATATAATCTGGTTATAAGTAGGGATGGCGTTCGAACTGTCAGTAGGGTCGCAGTGAGTCACATCTTGCTGGAAGGTGCGATTCTATAAAATGCTGGAAACGCCCAGTTGCATGCCATCGGCAGCACTACGGACTAGTCCAACTCATTAGCGTCCACGTCGTGAACCCCGGGCAATGGGATCACACTCATAGCGGTGTGATCACAGCAGATAACGAGAGGATGAAAGGCGAGTTTTTGCGCCTCCAAACCAAAACCAACCAGCTAAGGGAAGGTAACCTAGACAGAAAAATCCACCAGAGAAGGCAACGGAAAACCACTCTGCACATATTTTCCTAGGAATCACTACGGCGAGTACATCAATAAGCAGTCGTCCTGGCTGCGAAATGTAAAATTATCGCAGGACAGATGCATATGCTTTCGCTGTAGTGATCGCCAACGCCGCCGCCGGGGGACCCGGCAAGGCACTAGAAGAAGAAGAATAAGTAGAGATATTTAAACATTTTGAGTGACAACTCTCGCCGTTGTTTAGCTTGGAAATCGATTCTGTATAAAGATTTCTGGTCTATAATAAAAACCTATCTATTTTCAACTATAGGCCAGTTTTTTCTATAGTTTTACCATATATGGTGAGTTAACACCCATGCGAACGTAATATTTAAACTATATATATACAGAGAATCGTAAAACGCATACGTGAATATGGAAATCAACTCCCTACAGGCAGAATGGTGGATGTTACACATTGTGTAAAGTATTCACTCAACTCAGTCGACGACATATCATTTTTACTTAATCTTTGTTAAAAATATATTTAACGAAACGTGGACTGTAGCAAAAAAATAAATTTCATTCAGCTTTGTAAAAGATTGGAAATATTTGAAGAAAGGAAAGGAACACGGATGTGGACCAACCTTTAATACGATGAGGACGTTCTTCAATTTTGGGCACTGGAAGATGAAAGTTCACTTTGAATTATGATAACTTTTACAACGACGCGCGACGAATCCAATGCGTTTTATGTAATTTTATATTATGTTTAAAATGTTGTTTGTTTTGTTCCAAATCCAAATGTTCCATTTTTTTTAAATGTAAGATAGGTACTTTAAGGATGGGTCATGAGAAGGATAAGAAAGAAAGGAAATCGGCCAGGAATAATATCGATAAATGCTATATATTGTATAAGTAGGTGTATATGCATATTATGTGCATATATTTATATATACCTGTGAACATTAATAAAAAAATATATAAAGTGTTTTTTAAAGATTTTTAATCATTTACTTATTTATTATTTTTATTTGTTATGCATTTTGTTTCGAATTTATATTAATTTTCGCACTTGCCAAAGACAAGATCCTGACTCTTTTTTGACAAGTTTAACCTGAATTGTTTTATTTTTATTTCTTCCTGTATTTTTTTCATGTTTAATAAAGGTTAACGATAAAAAAAATGCTGTTTCATACTAAACACATATTTTTAAATGTTTTTACCTATCTTAAAATCTTTATGATTAAAACATTAACTCCATAAATCATAAAATTCTACGCATATTGAAAACGTCATCGAAAATAATTGATTTATTGTTAAAACTGACTTCTTTTTGAGAAATATTGTAAGGGGGTTAAAACACTTTATTTTTAGTCTTTCGCTTAAAGTTTGGGCATCAATGTATCAGGATTTATATTATAAAAGGGGTGAATTCCAATTTCTTTCGAGACCGTTAACTTTTTTACATCAGTTAAGTGACGCGAATATTTAGTTACACTGTTTCATTAAACGTAATCGAATTCTTCAACTAACAGCTTTCGATTTTTCCTCACTTAACTCCTTATTTTTTTAACAAAAGAACGTAGCTATCGTAACCATAAGTATGTTTTAGATTTTATTTTTTATTCATTCAAAATTAAACTCGTTTACATATTTATGAACTTATAAAGACTTTGTAGGCTGTGCTCGTGTTAACCAAAATAATTAATAATAAAATCCTAAAGAAGATAACATTAACAAATTTCCCAATGTATACATTTATTAAAATATAAATCATACAAATTTAGTTAAAAACATAATCATTTATACAAAATAATGGTATCATTGAAATCAAAAGAAAACGATACAAAAACATAGTTAATAAATGGTTTCTAAAAACCCACTCCAGAGTGTATTAAAAGTAATAATTACTATGTAAAATAACAGTGAGAAATTAATTAAATAATGTAACATATATCTATATTTAGAAAATTTTGGCTTTTTTCTGATGACCATAGAAACTTAAAATTATCGACTCTTCGAATGATTATCTACTTTTTGAACAGCGTTGTTTTTAATGATGTCGTATCAATTAAAATCTTCAATTTAAAATTGACGAATCTGTATATAAAATTTCTTTGTACGTGTGATGTCACTGAACTCCTTCTACACGGTTTAATCGATTTACGTGCGGTTTTTAGATAAATATTAATCTTTGCACTGTGCGTGTCCGTAGATATTAAAATCTTTAATTTAATATGTAAAAAAGAAGAAAAGGGCAAAATTTTTATTCGTCGATCTACCAGGGTTGCATTTGACGAGAATCCATTTACGAATAAATGGAAAGATGTCGTTTTTAGTGTTTATAAAAGGTTGTTTTTTAATGTTTACAAACAGCACTTGGTTTTTTGTGGATTTCAATCAGATTCTTTCCTTAAATTCTTTATAATTTCTACCCATTTATTTCTTTAAACTGAATTTTTGGTAAACAAACAAAATATTAAATTCAATATATTCTTAAAAATCGTATTCCTACATATTTACACTCCTCTGTTAGTGAGAAAACCGGAGTTTGACGTTCGCAAAAAGAATGTCATATTTGAAAAAAACATGTATTTTGTTTTGGAATTTAACCATAAACAAGTACCTAGGTACCTACTTAACTTCAATATTTGAATTTTATCAATTTATCGTTTTGAAATTTAATCACAAATAAGTACCTAGGTACCTATTTATCAATGAAAAGTATTTTTTTAAGGGAATAAATAACAAGCATGCTAACGTTCGGGCAGGACAACGTCAGTCTGTTGGGTCCGCTAGTATAAAATAATATCTTTCACGTGACAAAAAAATCTATACATTTCAACTAAAAACTAAAAAAAATCCCATTCATTGGTATCTTCAATAAAGGATCTTGGTATTACTTGACAAAGTAAACACTTTTATCGTGAACACATTAGTAAGTATAAACAAAATCTCTCAAACTTCTTGGTTTTATCAATAGAATCACGACGGACTTAAAAAATATTAATACCATCAAAACATTTACTGCTCGCTAGTTTGACCGCATCCAGAATACGCTTCTCCATTTTGGTCGCCATTAATAAAGGACTCTCATTAACTATATTGAGTCTGTTCAACACCGTTTTCCAAGGAAAGTGGCATGATTGCTTGGATATGCAAAGAAGTTTATGTGCTTAAATGATATAAACCTCTTAATCTCTCCTAATTAGAGAAACGTAGAACGGAGATAAACCTATATGCATTTTAAAATACTAAATGCTATTACTGATGCCTCGTCTCTGTTTTAATCAATTTATTTTTATATTCCCAACCATATCACCAGGAGCCAAAGTTTGATATTAAGCAAATATTCTAAGAACAACATTTGATATTTTTAAATCTTCTAAAGAAAAACTTTTATTTTTATGCCTCAAAGTCCAGAATGTGTAGATTAGTCAATTTGTCTACAAATTGGAATTTATTGGGATAGATCTTCCCTCTTTGATAAGATCTCTTTACTATTTACACAGTGTTGGATGAAGTAGGATTGATATGGCTTAGATCAAAATCTTATATGTTGTATAGCATTATTTACTACCCTTGTTTGTTTTTCTTAAATTGTTTTTTGTGATTTTCGTTTAGTTTCTTGTACAATGTTTCTACATATATGTGTTAAAATTGGCTTAAGCCATACACTTCGTAAATAAATAAAAAAAATATGGAAAAAAATAACAAGAAGAATAGCAGTAATTGTATGTAATTGTAACAGTATTTTTTTGTATAAAAGAAAACTTTTTTTTAAATATCCCGCAATTTCTTTTTTTTAGGCTTATCATCAGGTAGGAAAGAGAGTATATAGACATTTTAAAAAGTAGTTAGCAAATAAAAACCATGAAACCAAAATATAATTATTACACTTATTCAAAAACGTAAAGGGTTATATATATGGATTCAGTTTTCTATTATTTGTTTGGACCCCTGTATTTAGTAGCCTTACGTGACATGTACAATGTACAAGGCTAAGGTACTTGGAAAAATCCGTTATTTTTTATCTTGGAAATGGGATTTATGATCACTGATTTTGGTTTATTACTTTCATAACTCTAATCACCATTGCTGCACAGTCTAAAAATAATGACGCATGGTAACTACTTGACGACAATGTGAATATAAGTTAAGGATATGCCATCTTTACTGCATTCTGTTTTAAGATTATGGCATTGTTTATTAAAATATGATCACTGAAATAACAGAAGTTTGGTACTCTGTGAAAAAATATTATCGCCTTGACAATAGTCATCATTCCTTAATTCAAACCTATATAGGCACTTGTCATAGCTCCGTGTCCGGTAAAGATTTGGGTAGTTTCGAAAGTACTTTGGTGATGACGACGGAAGTTTTCTGCATCAGCCAGCGCAGCGTTGGGAAAAACATTAAAGTAATTTTACCAGTAAAAGAAGCGCGGTAATGATCCTCTCAACGCTGCTGCATATTTTGTTTTCAACAGCGCTTGGCAAAGCTAAGGGGGAATTCGGAGAAGAAAGGTGCGATTCTTTTACAAGTTGTGGCTTTTGCTCGTTCATCTGCTCTCTCATTTCCTACGATACCAGCATGTCCTCTTATCCAGCATATTTGAATAATAATCCCTTTGATTTTTAGATGCTAAATTTTACTCTGAATATCTACAATTAATGGATTTACCGATCGAGTATCAGTTATAGCTTGAACGCCCGAACGACAGTCTAATAATATTTTTGCAATAACCCACCTCTATGGTATTTTTTTTAATAACCATTCGAGAGCTTCTCGTATTGCGAGTAGTTCAGCCTGAAAGACTGAGCAAAAATCGTCTAATTAGAATGTTCTGCCTGGTAATTCTTTATCACTTTTAAAAGGAACTAATGCCGTTCCCACTTTCCGGTCGAGCAGGCTACCATCCATAAAGATTTTTATTTCATTGGTAGCATAAGGATGTATCTTTGTCGAGTAAAATAATAGCTTTGGAAATTTTTTGACACGGGTGAGGTTAATCCAGTCTTTTGTCTACAAACATTAGGACAAACTCAAATATTGTAATAAAACCAACTGGTCCAAGAAGAAGTTTATAATTTGGAAAATTGTTTTCCGGCGTTGTCTAGTATGTGAAATAATTCAGTCGGATGAATCTCTGAATCTCTTCACAAGAATAAAAGTTTCAGCTCTTTAACTTCACTAAAATCAACAAATGGAAGAATTTAAGAAAAATGTATGCTCAAACATAGGCAAAATGGCGAATGTTACGCATTGTGTAAAGTGGCTTTGTAAACCAGCCAATGACAGTTAATAAGCCCTGTAAATGCCTAGACTTCCATATTACCTTCTTGAAGGTATTTTCCATCCCTGTTATAGTGTTTTAAGCGAAATAGTTTGCAGTTCGTTGATACTTGCGGTCATCTAGAATGGAATTCAGCTTACCAAGTTTCATGACATTCTAAATGTAGTTTTTTTCTTGAATCTTAGATGAGTGAAATTGTTCGGTATTCACTATAAGATCTTATGGCAAATTGTCTTTGTAAGCTGTCAAGTTTTTTCTAATTGTATTTATTGATTACCATATTTAACAAATTTGACCTTTTTTCCCCAATCAGATATTGTCGAAAGCGCTCGATTTCTTTTGTTTTTTAGCTTCAAACATAAGTTGAACTCTGACTATCTGACTGATTAAAGTTTACCTAACTACTTGAAAAATCATATTGGAGACAAATTTAAAATAAAGATCAAAGCACAAACGATGGCCTTATACTGAGCAGGCGAGACGTTATATGAATTGACCTTTTAACATATTTACAAAATCACCCTTGTGGGTTTTTAAATAATAAAACAAATTATAATAGCTATTTATAATAAAGTAAATAAAACAACTTTGTTTTTAACCACTAATATAAGTTCACTAAATTCGAAGTATTTGGTGGTCCTATACGCTATTTTATGTATTTTTATGTACATTATTTTATGTACAATTTTTAATGTACGTCTGCACCAAGTGACTGAAAGTGTGAAAATATATTAAAAATTATCACCAAAAACTATTCGATTTTTTTAAAGAAAAAAGTCAATTTTGTTTAAATTATAAATGATGATTTGTTTGGATTTTTTAAATTTTACTACATATTATGAGTAAAATCATTTGTTTTCAATTTAATGGACATTCTACTTATGAATGCATTAAAACAATGTTTTGATCTGCCTTTCATAGATTTCAAGAAATACCACTCTGAACATAAATGCTCTTGGTGCAGTGCGTTGACGCTATCAGTTTTGAGCCGCGCAGTCTATTTAATTTGCATTATTTTGAAATGAAAGCTTTCTGGAAATAAATTTATAAATCGAAACTCGTCCAATTAGAAAGTCATGTAGTCTGCCTGAGTTAATACGTACGTGCATAGGTAGTTTATAATCCAAAGTATAATCCATAGGCCAGCCAGTCCGCTGGACGATTCTCTTTTCCGGTCTTTCATTATTTATCGTCTCTCCACCGCAAATCTCCTGTGGTCCGTCCGCAGTATCCAGGAAACTCAGGTAGTGAATGAATTTTTGATAGATAGGGAGTATGGGTACCCACAAAAGAAGCAATAATCTCAAAATGGCCCTGCGCCTTCAGTAACTAGTTTTAATAATTCATTTGGTGGAAATAAAACTTGGACTGTATGTCATAAGAGCGATTGATATATAAATAAAAAATAAAATACTTGCCATATTTACCCGATTAGAATTGCATTTAATATAAAATTAAATGAAAAAATGAATTTAACACACTACAACAGAGGTGGATTACATTTTAGAGAACAAAATATAGAAGTAAAGGCATCTATAGGTCATAAGCCTGTAAATGCCTAGACTTTTGTATTTCCTTCTCCAAAATGTTCTCCATCTCTGTTGTAGTATGTTTATATTAACAGCTCTTCAGGGGGTTAAATGCACTTCATGTCTACAAAATTTTTGACAAACTTAGAACATTGTTAAAAAATATAATTATTTATTTAATTATTTATCTACATCGTCACTACCCTATCGGCACCTGGTAGTGCATATGGTACTCTAATCGCGGCGAAAAGCAGTAATGTGCATTCAAATTTCAATTAATTTTCCTTTTAAATAATATATAACAAATCAAATATATTATATATTTTACTTTGCCTATGTTTGAAAACATAAAAAAAAAAAAAAAATTGAAATAGGATATAAAAAAATAGTGATACGATCTCCCTCTCTAAACAGAACCAGTCCGCTAACATAGAGAGGTACCCGGTGACTAATTAATTAATTTAACTGTTGGTGTTTTCAAAGTTTTTTTAAAAAATTAATTATTATTATTGTATTTTTAATTTAGTTTTGGTTAGACTGTAAGAAATTGCTAGTGACCATAAGTCCACCATTTAACTTTGTATTCCTTTGTTATTATTTTTGTATGAATGGCATTGTATATTTAATTTAATAAAGATTTATTATAATTATTATTACGATTTTGGCGGTTTTCAGGCATTGCTATGGTTTCCTAAGAGAGCGGTGCTGTTATCTAGCGGCCGTCATGTGGCGGTGGGTGATTTCATAAAAACGTTGTATAGACAAACCAATGGCGTTGGTTTCATGGAGAGCATTGAATAAAAATTTTGAATAAATTTTTGTATGGAACAGAATATTTTAAGGTACCAGTTCTTTATCTTCACAAAAATCGACAGATGTTAGAATTGAAGAAACGTAGATGTTCAAACATAGGCAAAATGGTAAATGTTTTACAGTTTGTAAAGTGGCCACTTAAACCAGCCAATGCCAGGTCTTAAGCCCTATAAATTCCAAGACTCCTGTATTCCCTTTTCTAAAATATTCTGCATCTCTATTGTAATATGTTAATAAATTTCTTTTATTTATAATAAAATGAATGTGTGTTTTTCTATCATTTACGCAAAAAACCAAAATATATTTCTTGATATTTAATATTAAAAGACTGTGCTAAATAAATCCTTTTAACACGATGCAAAGATAGAAAATTTAAGACAGAATATTCTGAAGTTAAGTTATTTGAAAAAAAACAAGGAGATAAACTGTTAAATAACTCCTTTTCCATAATTTGTAAAAAAAGTAATACGATAAAGGCCTGTTATAGCAAAGTAAAATTAAAATCATAAATACGCTGGTCATTGAATTTGCGTGCACTCCTGCTTACTGCCAATAACCGACTGATTGGACGAATTTCTTCTTTTGTTTTTCTATCTATCATACACACACCGCCCATTTAACGGCGTCTTCTTTGTTATAAGTTATATTCTCATGCTCTTTTTATACCGAGTAAAAAAATCATTTGGGGTATTGGCATCACTTTTATTTGTTTCATTGGTCTTCGCATACCAAGGAAAAATATGTTTCTATTAAAATCCAGTTTATTGCTAGAATTTATTTTTTTTAATCCGGTGCGAAAATTTCCATTCGATTATTACAAAAAATACGACTTCATGATTGAAATTAATAAGAGAGATATATAAGGTCCAATGTGGACTCATGTTGCACCACAGCCACACAAAGGTTAATAAAGTTTTTCATAGAAATATTGACTTGTTAAGTTTATTCCTGAGTGTAAAGTAGCAAGAAAAAAGTATAACAAACCCCTCATTAATTTTACAACAGCCAGCAATCGTTAGCTAAGAAGTCAATTTTAACCCCGCAGATTGTGAAGATTAACATTAGTTTATTCATTATTTATACGAACGTGCCATTTCATATGACGTGTCTGTTACTTTGTCTACTCGACAAGGCAACCCTTTACTGCGGTTGTAGAGCTTGCTTTTCCATGATCACACCCTTCATGTTTCCATAAGTATACCTTCTAACTATTGAAAATCTCGAAAAGCTATACCCTTAGGCAGCTTTAAAGGGTGGGTTATGAAGGCTTAGGGCTGCGTGAATAGCCTTGCATCGCATAGGACACTCGAAAAACGAAGAAAGATTCCAATCCGCGCAAATCAAAGGTCTGTTGAGTATTCTTGTATTGCTGTTCGTCGGATTAAAATAGATATTAAGTATTCGTTTGACTCGAGATTCAAATTTAATATTCATTGCTTTGAATTTATTTTCCTTTTACACATTTTAATCTTATTGCTCTTTCCTGAACTATACTTGATTTTTTAAATATAATTTTAAATTAAATACTTTTAAAGATAAAAAAAACATCCTTTTACCATAATTAATGCAGTCACTTCAGTTTTAAAATATACAATAATATTGTTGTTGTCAAGGTATCTTAAAAATGGTCAAATTACTAGCGGACCCGACAGGCGTTGTCCTGCCCGTACGTTGGCTTGCCTGCTATTATCTTGGAAAAAGATTTCTTATTGATAAGTAAGAACCTAGGTATTTGTTTATGGTTGAATTTCAAAAAATAAAATAATTCATTTTCAAATGTAGAATTATTTTTACAAATGTCAAATTTGGCTTTTCTCACTAACAGGGGTGTACTTCATTCATAAATGCGATTTTCAAAAATGTATTTAATGTTAGTTAATATTATTTCAGTATTACCAAAAATCCAGTAAAAATAAATAATGGGAAGAAATTACAAGGAATGTAAGGAAAGAATCTGATTGGAATCCATTAAAAGCGAATTTCGTTTGTTAACATTCAAATTAAACTTTTTTTAAACACAAAAAAACAACAACCTTTATTTTTTCGTAAAAACATTCAAAAGATTTATGCTTCTAACTTTTTGTGACAGATTCGATTGAAAATTTTTCTATCTACAAAATCGGTTAAGTCGTTTAGAAGGAGTTCAGTGACATCACACGAACAGAAGAATAATAAATATAAAGATTATCATTATGATATGATTTGTAAGAATACTGGCAACTTTATTTACGGGTAATTATAAAATTTAATAAAGGTTACTAACTATCTATGTAATATGAAATCTTCGTCTACAAAATCTATGAAATAATTTATTGTTTACAAAAAATAACATGTTTTTTTTTCCATCAAACATATTAATTCCTTTCCGAACCAAACGGTGCATTGGTCACTAAATTGGTAAAACCACCCACAGCGTACCTTGATTCTTTTTTAGAAACATAAAGGCAGGATGATCAGTCTCACTCAGGTACCAGTCCAGTGACTTTGAAATGTTCCAGAGTAGTACAAACATCAAGGTAAAAAACATTTTTTTCAATGGAAAAATGTTTTTTTTTTTAGATTTGCAACCTTTACATAATATCTAGATTATATGTAGGTGGTTGAAGAATATAGTTCTAAATATGAAATAGAACCAGAATCCTGGACTAGTGTTTTTGACTCAATGGCTACTCTTAGGTAAAGATCCTGAAAAAGGAAATCAAGTCTACGCCCACCACGCTTGAGGTGCTGGGTTTGATTCTTGAGAAGATTCTTGGTTTTATTAGATGTTTTTTACACTGCAATATTTCATTGTCTCTAGACAGGCACCTGGAGCATAAGACTGATCACCTAACTTTTCTCTCACAGATGATTGAGATATGCCGCTGCATTTATTTTAGCAGTTTCGTGCCCTATGCCCCATCAGATCAGCTTTAAGGATGATAGTAATTTTATAATAATTTATAATGTTTTTAACGTTCCATCGGGAAAAATGTTTTTTTAACCTGTGTTGATAAAATAAATTTTGGTGTTTGTTTCAACACAAAGTTCAAGATGTCCTTTTAGAAATATGTCACAGTGTAAACAAGACCTTAAGGGACATAAAGATTTTAAATGCTTCGCGTCTGACAACCGGCGCTGGCAGTCTCTTGCCCGGAGTGTTTGAAATTTCTCAACTTAAGTGCGCACTTGAGAAGAACATAGCAACCGTAGTCACACAGTACACTTTCCTCTTAAGTTTTTTATGTAAGCAACCCTCTTCAAAAATATCCACCCCCGGCGGTCACAAATTGGCGGAAGGATGATTCCAGTTACGATATTTCATATTCGCATTGCATATTAAGTGTCTGTTATCTTACTATTAAGAAGTTTTTTCGCATTTTGTTGAACTGCAAAACGGGTTGGACGACAATGCACGTCGAGATGGGAGTAGTCGTAAACATCGTTGCTAGAAAATGGGAATCAACTTGTGGTAGAGTTTGAACCTAGGACCTTTGTGGTGAGGTTTGGCAGATAAATTATACGTGTAGGATTTTGGTAGTTGTTGAGGATTGGAGCTCCTATCCCAGTCAAGGTGTATTTATTGCACGGTGAATAAATATACATAACTTTTTTGTGAAACACGAGCGTCGCAGCGATGATGAATTGAACTGACTATACTTGAACTACATGCTGAAATATTTGTCGCCCGACTGGGTAGACTTCCTTGGCTGATTTGCTAGGGCTGACTGTTTGGGTTGACTGGGTGGTTTCCACGCCCTGCGGTCTTTGTTACTTTGTCTTTCATGTCTCCAAGACGTAAATGTACTGCAGGATGTTGCTCTTTTGTAGACGCAATGCGCAATAATGTTAGTCTTGCAGAATATAAAGTATTGTATTTAATATAAAATGATGTGAACGTTATTAAAGTAAATCGTTTAATATCATAATTAATTGTGAACTTAATCACCCAGTGCCCCAAAATAGAAGATCTGCATTGCATCAAAGGTAGATTCATTTCCTTGCTCTTTTCTTTTACTGAAATATTCCAACCTTACTTAAAATTAAATGGTATTCATTTTTAAAATTTACAGTCCACTTTTCGTTAACAGACAATTCATAAGAACTGTAAACACCTAGACTTCAAATTTCCGTCGCTTAAATGTTTTTCATCTCCGTTGTAATATGATCATCTAGATATTTCAAGTTGGATTCATTCGTAAAAGAAGTAATAATCGTCAAAAAACACTTTTTAAAATTGAAATAAAGTAGAGCAAAACTAGGTCCCCATGTCCGGAGTCTGTGACACTACCACGGGACGATTTGAATCATAGGCATAGGGTCCTGGACTGAAATCTGCGTCTCAAAAGTTATCAGTTTCATGCTTTTGTGTATTATGAAGATACGATTTATTGTATAAATGTATACATTTACAACGTAGAGAAGTTTTTTTTGAAATTCTATATCTTTTGTTAAATACCACAACGAATTTCGAATAACAAAGAGATTAGTTTACAAGACTTGGGACAAAGGATATTGTTTATCGAAAGCATTATAATGGTACATTGTATACGTAATATTTTGTTTACCTACGCATGTTTTTCGGTGTCAGATGATTTATTTTTTATCTTTGAGAAATAAAAAGGAATTTTCAAGAATTCGTTTTATGTTAGTTCCAGTTTTTTCTAAGTTTCAATTCTGGGGAACTGCGTTTATTCTTTATATTTAGTAACAATTTATAATTAGTTATCCACTAAGTTCAGAGACTTTTTTGTCATACGCAATATTTTGAGGCAGGTTTATTTTAAACGTTATTACTTTTTAACAGTTACTATAAAGTAGTTGGTATTTTTCCGTTCTCTTTATTTTACTTAAAGATCATCCTAGTTAAAAATTGTTGGGAGATTATTGAACAATCTTGAAATAACACAATTTTATGTTCGCTTTGACTAAGTATGGTTTCAAATGAGAGCAGAAATTTTAAAATATAAAAACAATAAACTTGAAACAATGGGTTACTTTAAACACCCTGCATAATTACCCTTGTGATAATTTTTTTTTTTTCAATTAATATTATTTAGAATTTTACATTTACAAAGTCAATAATAATAATAGGTGGGTGCTAATTTTTTGCAAATCAATAACTAATGATAATAATAATTGTAAAACAAAACACGTGTTTGGAACATTGTCCAAATCACAATATTTTCAAAAAAGTACAACAGGGATAGAGAACCATTTAGAGAAGGTAATATGCGATTCCATGCATTTACAGAACTTATGACCCGACATTGGCTGGTTTAAGAGGCCAATTTACACACTGTGTAACATTCAGGCACAAATGTTAAGATCCGTACATTATGTAAAGCTGAGACAAGCATTATCGACAAAATCAAGAAAAGAGCAAATATTTCTTTTAAAAAAAAATCTATCCTCTCTGCCTACCCTTACGGGAAAACGGCGTGATGGTTTGTTTTTGATGTGTTAAAATTCACCATTTTTCCTCATCCATGTTTCCTACATTCCTCCATTTGTAGAATTTAGTGAAATAAAAGAGCTGAAACCTTTATCGTTGTGAAGATATTTTTCTGATAAAATTATTTTACACGCTAGGCAACGCTTGAAAACGTATTTACAATTTTTAAACTTCTTTTTGTACCATTTGGCTTTGTTACATTATTTTGAGTTTGTCCAAATAAATGTTGTTCATCCCTCTTGTAATTTGTAAATCCCAATTACTTCTTCGGGGGTGAAATTTAGTCTTTTGTCAACAAACATTAGCACAATCCCAAAATATTGTAACAATATTTTTACTTGTATTCTTTTGTCAAAAGTAATGAGTGTAATATCTATATCAATTAAATTACTAAATGAAAACAATACTTAAATATATAAAATCAAGATAATTATATAATGTTTGTTATTGTAACGAATAATTATGGATTCCGGCAATTAATTTAAACTCTTAGGTCTACCTGCTTAAAGTTGACTTTTTCATTGCATATTGTCATTATAATTTCCGTGGGTATTCCCTTTCGCTGTTCATCTTTTGATCTTTGAACACAATAACATTGCAAGGGAGGCAACGAAATTCTTTCACATCTCCAGTACATATTATCGAGTTTATAATATGCTCTTCACGTTTGACTCCATTTCTTATCTTATGTCCTTTTAAAGAACGGAAACTGCAATTATTATATTTAGTTTCGAGAGTTTGAATTTCAATAGGGAAATACCACTTTTGTTTACATTTTTAACCTTTCCCTCACTAAGCATCCAAAAATTACACGTGATCCAAACGGGGGGACCAAATGACCCCAGCGCCTACTTGTATATGTCATCAGGAAAATAAAACGGAAGTGTTTATGACCATGCAATAATTTATTCATGTTTTCGCGTACACATATTTTACTCATTCGTGTATTTTATTCATTTTTGTTAGTTTTCCGAATGCTTATGTACATAAAGTAACATTGACCTTCGTATTTTTTGCGTCTTTTTATATTTATTTTTTTTAACATTTATGTTAGAGAACATTTACCACAATATCCATATTGATTTTGAAAATACTATTAATTATTCCAAATCCATTTCATATATTTTTATCGGTTTTCGTAGTAAGGGATATTTCCTTGGTGTGATCGAATGTTTATTCATCATCATCATCAGTGGCGTTACAGCCCGTTGTGGGCCCTGGCTTCCTCCAGAATCTGTCTCCATGCCTTCCTGAACCCTGCGGCTCTTCTCCAGTTTGTCAGGCCAATCGCTCTAATGTCACTTTCCACATTATCCAGCCATCTTAATTTTGGTCTGCCCCTGCTTCGTCTGCCTTCCGGAATGATATAAATATTGTTTGTGGGTTAAGATTATTACTCATTCTGTGAACGTGACCAAACCAGTGTAATCTTTTTATTTTTGTGAATTGTGCAATGTTGGCTTCTAATTCCTTTTATTCATTTTAAACCGTCTTTACCACACTCATTTTGGTTGACAGCAACAAATATCTTCTTTCAAATACTAATACCATATTTTCATCCCTTTTAGTTATAACCCAGTATTCGGCACCATACGCAATGACAGATCTTACAAGTATTTTGTAAATAATTTTATTACGTTGAATAACCCTTTGTTAATGTATTAATAAGTGTTAGTAGGTACACTAAAATGATTTATAGGAAATCTAATTGTTACGCGCATATAAAGCGTCGGACAATTTTAATAAACAGGTATTTGAACATTATTTTTCTATCGCTCTCTTACAAATATCTCCCTTATTCTGTGAAAAAAAAGACAACTGCACATCGGAATAATGTTGCCTTACTAATATCGACAAAACCGATGTTTGGCTGTCTCGTTTTTTGCACCTCCAGACTGAACCGATTTTAAAGTTTATATTTGAAGAACTAACTTTGTGGTTATTCATTATAGTAAAATAAATAAAACAAATTTGTTTTTAACCACTATTGTTTTATTTTTCATTGACCGGTTTCAAAGCAAACAAGCTTCTTAGTCAAGGTTTACGTAACTAATGCATTGATTCCTTTTTCTATTTCTATCATGTTCACTTTGCTTTGAAACCGGTCGGTGAAATATAAAAATTAGTGGTAAAAAACAAAGTTGTTTTATTTATTTTATTATATGAACCGATTGTTTTCGTGTAGAAAAACTATTGAAATAAATTTTTCTGTATTTGTAACTTTTGCGTTTCTCAAAAATAATGATCATATTTGTTTATCGTACGCCCGAAGACAGCCGATAACACTGCGCGCTTTTTAAGGGTTTTTAGATGGTTCTAGTTCCCATAAACAAAACAATTTATTAACAAAAAAAGCTCAATGATTCGTTAATAATAAATATCCATGATGTGTAAAAAAAACATTTCTCTGCTGCCATAATTCAGTTAAAAAATAGGAGAGAAGAAAAATGAGACCAAGTATTTTTAATATTTTATGGTAAGATGAGTACCTGCAAATTTAAAATACTTTAAGTATATTTTTTTGGTGTCTGTCAATGCTCACAAGTCCGGTATTAATTAGTCTTATGGAAGATATTTTTTTACTACATGTGGCTATTGCATTAAGGGTATTAGAAGCAAACTAAGAAATCTCAATTGAAGGAGTTAAAATTATGCTTAACTAACTCAATGGAGAATGCTAAGTTTGTGGTGTCAATTAGTGCAATTGAAATCTATTTTGCAAGATTTAAAGACGGTTTTAAATTACGCCATTATTAAGGAAGGTAGGTTTTTGGATGTAATCTTTTTTGGCACCCTTCCCTTCGTATACCCATAATCATTTCTAGATTTAATATTTAATGTAAAAAAAAATGACCTAGTTGTATCGTTTTTATTAAATTAATGTTAAATTGGAGGTTGGGCTTATACAGAAAACAATAAACGTATAATGAGTAAGAAGCTAGCTTAAATATATCTTCTCTTCAAGACTGTCGAAATAAATCCGATCTTCTAGTCCCATATAAAATTCTCAACTCACTCTTTGATGCGCTTGAACTACTGAGCTCAATAAAATTAAATATCCCTACTAGACACCTTAGACAAAACTTACTCTTTCATACCGATAACCATAGAACCAACTATGGTTTTCACACCTCTCTCCCGCTTTCACTCCCACAAAGTCCACTAAATACTATTGTATCTTTCTACTTTTCTTTATAATCATTTTCTATGTATAAATATGTGCCTAAAAATGCTTCTTGGGCGTATATTTAAAAATGTATTTTTTCCCTCGTATTGCGATGTAGATAGAAGGTGTATGTAAGTAATTGGTGTTTAAATGAGAAATACAATAAAAACAAAATCCTAAGATACGGGTCTTTGCGATTTAAAATGAGTTCAGAGAAAAAACAAATTTAATTATGGCAATACGTTTGTATAAATACTTAAAAAAAACGGTTTTTACAATATAGTTATTGTGGTCATGACATTTGAATGAATGGTAATTTGTCGTTTTTAGTTAAAACCGAGGACAGAACCTTGTAGGGATAGTCTCATCCCTCCGACCCCCGCCTCGGGCGGATCCCAACATTCACATTTCCCATACGAACTCCAAGAATCGCCTGGGGCCCTACATCTTCAGATACGAGATAATTCCAACTTAGCAAATGTTTCAGACACACGATACTCCTGTGTATTATGTATCTCTGTATTTTGCATTTTTTCGTGAAACTTTTTCCCAGATAGCGGTAGGCGACGACATTCCCACCGTCTCTTGCCGTAACAGAAGAAAAACATTGCTTTGTTTATTTTAATCTTAAGAATCATTCCGTATCTTTATATACTATTGTATAAAGTATTACTCATATATTATAAAAATATCTTGCGCATACAATAATATTAATATTGCGTGATTTGATCTATGTGATGTAATGTGATTCTTTTATTACTCTTTGAAATATCAAACAAATATTATAATATTTCTACGGATTCTTAATATCTCTCCTTTAAAATTTTTTCGATTTTATTTTCTAATATAATGTATATTTTCTAATATAATCATATGCAAATAATTGTTGGGGACATGTAATTTTAATATTTGTGAATAATTGTTAGTATTAATTTATTTTTTAATATTACGTTTTACTGAAATATTAACTCTACTTGCATATTTAGGACCCTACTTATAAACCGAGTGTAAAGTTACGCCTGAGCATAGTCGTAGAATAAGGATGGAAATGATCGTCTTTGTTGCAACACCATAATAAAGACCCATCACAGGTGTACAAGTAAGGTCTATAATAATGTATTGCTTACCTTATATGTGAAAGACACTAAGTGCCATTTATTTGAATAAAATAACATTAAACACCACAGTTTTTCAGTACATCCATATATAAATATTATTAAACAAGATTTTGTGGAGAAGTAATTTAAAAACCTGCTATGCCGAGCCTTTTGTCTTTTGATAGAGTTATTTTTCTCTTGCGCGACTACAAAATATATAATATAATTGAATAATATCTCACCTATGCTTTACGTTCCCATGCTCATAGCCTTATACATTCCTCTGGCATTTTTATTTGAGGACTTTTTAACATCAACATAACGTTACGCCTTTTCAGCTTCTAATAAAATAAAATAAAATTTTGCAGATATGTTTTACATCCTTTTATATTACCCCTAAATATTATGATCAAAACCGTATTTATTTCAGTTACTTTTTTTAAATTGTGTTTTACACAAGACGAATTATTTTCAAAGAAGCTTAGTAATTTATATTAATATTCAAAAGTCAAAACAATATGCAACTTTAGTTTTTCAAGCTCCAATATCCAAAAAGTATAGATTATAAAGTATAGTATAGAGTTCTTTAGAATAGATCTTCCCGCTTTTTGTAGATCTCTTCATCACTTACACATTGAGCAATGAAGAACGATTGACATGGATTAATTTGAAGTCTCAATTAAGGAATTTATTTTTTATTTTATTTTATTCAGAGAACAGTCATACAAAATAAGTATTAAAAACAACAATTTTTTAACATAAAAAGACCAATTAAGTTTTCATAAATTAAAAAGATATAAACATTAAATGTGACAAAAAAAATAAATAATAAATAAGAATTTTAAGTGAGAAAAGAATAATTGTTGACATTTGCGTTTTCCATGGAGGTAATAAATAAAAATACCGAATGTACACTCCGAGCCATCCACGCACACACATAAACGCACATATAAAACATACACAAACATATACATTACATGCGGCACATATACATAGCATAAACCACTCAAGATGCACATTCAGCAACTATCCCAAATAATCGACCCCATAAAGAAATTTTCTGTACAAATGCAACGTGCAGTTAAAAATGTCTGCATCAATACTGAGTCCGTTATAATTTATACAGGTACGTCTAATGAATGAATTCGAAGTAAAATTGTTTTTACAAGTTGGTACATAAAAAAGGGAATTTAATCTAGTATAGCGAAGAGGACAACGGAAACCAATATTTTGTAAAAGATACGGCGAATCAACTATATTATTGAGAATTTTGAAAAGAAAAATTAAATCATATGTAAGGCGCCTTTTTTGTAGTGAATCTATATTAAAATTGATCAAAGATGCGCCGTAATCATTTTCAATGTTGCCAAAACGATATTCCAGGCTCCTTATAAATTTCTTTTCAATGTTTTCAATTTGATTAATAAATACATTATATTGAGGGGACCATACTAATGAAGCGAATGCCGAGTTTTTTTTAATATTCTGAATACCAATATTTTATTGTCTTCGTTTCTTCTTTAGTCCACGTATTTGAGTTATATTTGTTCATTTACTTGTATATATCGCACATCCGATACAATAAAGTCGTAATTAAAAAAAAAAACCAAAAGAGCCAAAAAACTCAAATAACATGCCTTAAAAAAACAATTGTTTTTTTATTATTTTTTAAACAATAACAACAACCTTAAACAATACCAATGTATCATATAGGTATTCAAAATTGTTTTGAAAATTTAAATTACGATAATTATTTTTTTTTAAATATAACACTGTTTGCGAAAGGCCGAGTTCAAAAATGTATTGTAAGAGTGTCATATAGACATTACGTGGATAATCAATAATTAAGGCAATTTTTAAGCACAAAATTGTTTTTTTTTTCATAGTTTACGTTTCTTCGTGAATGGTTGCAATTGATTTAGGCCGTAAATAAAATAAATAAATATAGTTGTAGCATACGTTGTACACAAATAATATCTACTTCTGTCAGCTGACAACATTAGTGTCAACTCCGCTTCCAGTGGTTAGACATGAACTGGTGATGAACGGTCAACAGCGAACGATCTAAACTTAAAACCTTATGCCTTTCTTATTTATTAAAGCATGCGTGGTTAGGGCTTTCCGACTAACGTCGGTATGTGGCCCATCCAACCCGATTGCTTTCTCTTAATGGCAGTAAATTTGTACCATTAAATAACCCACGATAAACTTGATTACATGTATAAAGTACGTTTTTAATTTATAATAATTATTTCCAAAACAAACCTGAATAAAATTATACTCATAAAATAAGTTGACTCGCAGCTAAACTTGTTACTTAAATTTTGTAACGTCAAAACCAGTAAACAAATAACTGAAAATTTAACTGGTTTATACAAATGTATTAACAAATAAGCCAGTGTTAAATTACTAGTTAACTCATTTTAAAGGTTACATTTTGTTACAGTTTTTTCAGAAAGTAGTATTATAAAATAAGTTTGTAAGGTAACTACCTTATCAAACTGGTCGGCAAAAAAGTGATAATTTAAGTGGCTTGTACAAATGAGGGCATTGGAAGCAAAGATAGCAACCTCCAAAAAAATCTTTTTTTGTGTTATTTATTTTATTTTACTAAGAAAACATACGGTCATACATATTAAGTATTAAAAACAACACTTTTTATAAATTAAAATACCAATTAGGTTTCCATAAATTATGCGAAAGATACAAACATTAAATGTGACAAAAAAATTAATTAAATAAGAAATTCAAATAAGAAAATAATAATTGTAAACATTTGCCTTTTTCATGGAGGTTGGTAATGAATTAGAATAAATAAACATACTGAATGCACACTCCGAGCCATACACGCACACACACATGAACGCACATATAAAACATACACAAACATATATGTTACATGGGGCACATATACATAGCATAAATTACTCACTGCACATTCAGCCACTATCTCAAATAATTATGAAAAAAAACAATGATTTTGTTGAGTATTTGTCGTGGTATAATGGTCAGCGCGTTTGCCTACCATTCAAGAGGTCTCGGGTTCGATTCCCGACATGGTTGATATGAAATATTTATTAAAAAGGGTGTTTCCACGCTAAAATATTTCATAGTCCCTAGACTGGTTCCTGAAGCGTAAGACTGATTATCTTACCTTCATGTAACGTTATATGAAGACATATAAGTGAAGAAAATACGTATTTCTAGGCATTTACAGGGTTTGTGACCCGTCATCGGCTGGTTTAATTGGCTACTTTACACACTGTGTATCATTAACCATTCAGTCTTTTATAAGGCACGCATTTGTTTCAACTTTTTCATCTTAATAATAATCATTTGCAATTTCATATCTATTTTGTCAAACATTTTTTACAATAAATAAAAAAATATATAAATTAGACCTTGTGAAATTCCTGCCTAGTGTTAATATTAAAACTGAGTTTTAATTTTCGAAAACCAAATTATTAATACAGGATCCAAGAAAAAGATCCTGTATCCTAGAGAAGTGTTTATAAATGGATAGCTATTCTAATGCAAAAAGTCCGCCTTGTGGTGTAGTGGTTGGCATTTGGCAGCGCATTCCCGTACTATGCCATAAAATTGAGATATTTGTGTTAAACGGTGGTTTTACAGTAAAATTTTTCACATGAACAAAAATCAAACATGTCATATAACACTGTTCCTTTCTAAACGAGGAAAGAGAAATAACCTTACAAGATTTATTTATATTTTTTTTATTTTATTCATTTTATTTTATTTTATTCATTTTATTTTATTTTATTCATTTTAAATATTATATTTGTTTTACTTTTTGTACTTATTTCATTAATTTTATTTATTTGGACATATACGGCAAATTGCATGTTACAAAACTTATAATATAAACATATTTGGTTGAATTAAAAAAAAAACATGCATTACTTTATATTCAAGATTTAGAAACAAAAATTAAACCTAAAAATTAAATTACACATTCTAGTCTTTGAGAAAATGTGCAGAAAAGAACTGAAAAATAAACTTAACTAATATTTGGTGCCGTATTTTTCCATCGAAGAGTAGTAGTGCTGCTAACCCTTGATATTAAATTTGTCGAACACAGTACCTACCTTCTTATAATCCTTTCCTCTTCTTATAATTTGATTAAATTAACGAAGTAAAAACTCTTTCAATAAACAATGCTTCATGTATTATTGTAGGATACGTCTTTCGGTGACTTTTACGAAGGGCCTTGAAGTTAAACAAATAAAAATAAAGCAATAGTCATCAAATCTGGTGTTATTAAATTTACAATATTACTATAATAGTTATCGTGATACAAGAAAATAAGACTTTTCCTGTTCGTAATATGGTCATCAAAATGAATGACAATATCCGACAAAGGCCCTCGTATAGTTTGTCAAACTCACAGGAAAGGGGCCAATGTTGAAAAATTTTTTTAATGAAATTGTAAACAAATAAAGCATTTTGATTATTGAAAAAATTAAAAACAAATCAGTATCAGCGAAACTGATAGGAAGACATTTGGTCTTTTAAAAGGTTTTGGGGTATGTGGAGGGAGTGATTTTTCTTAAGTATATCATTATCCTTGGATTATCACCCGAAGTGTAAGACTGTTCACATTACCTTCCTGCAACAGATGATCGACATACGCTGCATTATTTAATAAAATATTTTCCTATGCACCACCGCTTGCATAAGGGTTTAATGATAACGACTATAAAAAAAAAAAATCTTGACTTGATTAATAATTTGATTTGTTTTTATTATTGCGCTTCTTTTTTCTGAATATTGTTCCGTATTCGTATTTTTAGTTTTATTTGAAGATATATTATTTGTGTATCTTATGACATGTCCATTAAAAGTTGAACTTGCGTTTATGTGTTTATGGTATGAAAAAAAAATTGAATCATAGTTGCCATCACTAGAAATACTGGTAAGACTATTTTAGCATAAGCCAGCTTCGGTCATATCGACAAAATCCTCTGTGAAGTTTAGTATCAATTTTCTGCATTATCATTGCTGCCATCGCACAGATCAATCTGTCTTCAGACTCAGCACTTTTTGTAAATAAAGCTGAGCCGCTTTATTATAAACTGTGCAGAAACTCTGACCATAGGAAACGCTTTCGTTCAAGCGAATGACGGCTGTCATCCTTTGACAATCAAATAACAGAATGACGTAAAGGAATAATTTATGCTAAAAAAACTTACGGTAACTTAGTAAAGTTCGGTGGGTTATCAGTGGAGATTATTCGACTATTTCGACAAAAGTTGAACGTGATACGTATTGATTACTTATAAATATAGATATCATAAAACATTTTTAAATCACACTTTATGCGTTATATATGTTATCATTGACTAAACATTTTTTTTCCGTTTCCTCTAGTACCGTCCATTATTTGAATTAATTTTATGGGGGATTAATTTCTTTGTAGGTATACCTACACAAATGATGTCAGGTAATGAAGGTGAAAAGACGAATAAGAAAGGCACCTGGGATCCTGCCAACATGCATAGAGCCGTAGAAAATATATTAAGTAAGGAGTTGAGTGCGCGTCAGGTCGCAGACAAGTATAAAGTACCTAGAATTACATTCAATAAAATAATTGGTGGTATAAAAAACAAAAAAAAAAGATATATATTAACCCTGTCATGGGTCGTTTCCACATTTTTCCTAAAAAAATGTGTAAAACTGATCAGAAAACCACTTTGTTTTTTGTATAATCTTTCTTTTAATACGTGGGTCTTCCCAGAAACATGGAAAACGTCAAAAGTAACACCTATACATAAGAGTGGATCTAAGTCATCAGAAAAAAAAACAGACCTGTAGCGGTTCTTTCTACACCAGCGAAGGTATTTGAAATTATCATATGTAGAATCGGCACTTCCCGAGTAGAGCCATTTATTATTGATAAACAGCATGGATTCAGAAAAAGCCGCTTCATTAAAACCAATCTAATGGTTTTTATGAACTGCGTCACGGAAGCTCTGTATGCAGGATATCACGTGGGCTGTTCATTTAATGACTTCGCCAAAGCCTTTGATACTGTTGACGATGATGTCTTATTAAATAAGCTGCATGAGATCGATTTCTCGGATAGTATGTTAAAATTAATGGCGAGCTACCTCAAAAATATGTCCAGTACGTCTCTCACGGTCTATTTGTGTAAGAGTGTTTCCATACGGGTATTACGCAAGGCTCTTACCTGGGTCCATTGTTGTTCTCAATTTTCATTAATAATATTTAAAAATGTAATTTTGAACTTGCGTTTTATGTTGTTTGCAGATGACTTTAGATTATTCTTAAAAGTGACAACTTCCGATGATTTTTGTCTTTTCCAAGATGATAGATCTAATATACCTGAATTGGGAAGGCGAAACAACATTAGGTTTAATGTTTCCAAGTGTTTGGTCACGCCATTTACTAGGGCCTAAAAAACTAAATTTTTTTGCTACAAAATGAATGACCAGAATCAGATATGAGCATTAAATTTTAAGGATCTAGGCGTTAGATTTGTGAGCGTCCTGACATTTCTTGAACACATAGAGACAATCAGTAGCAATGCATTGAAGATGTTAGGATTTGTTTTGCGAACTGCCAGGGTTTTCTAAAATACCCTTGTACTAAGAACTCTTTACAACTCCTTGGTGCAAAGTAGACTCGAAAGTGTCTCGATGATTTGAGAGCCACAGAGAACTGAAGTACTCTCTTATGATAGAAAAAATCTAAAAGAACTTTCTGAGATATCTAAATATAAATTATTATAGATGTATAAATTTATTCAAAATTGTAAATTCAATAAGGGATTGCCTTGAACTATTATCTCTCATAAACTTCAGGGTGCCTGGAAGAATGACTAAACAGGTGCCACCGTTTTGTTGCAACAATTCACGGATAGTGTATACTTGTAATGCCGTATTAAATAGACTTCATGAACTTAGCAATAGTTATTCCCACGGATCTGATATATTTAGTGTAGGGTATTGTTCCTGTAGAACAAACCCTTCGAATTTTTTCAAAGATGGTGCATGGTAATTATATTTATTTATTCATGCATAACATAATATATATATATATATATATAAATATATATATATATATATTTATATATATGTATATATATTATATATATATATGTATATATATATATACAGTTTTTGTTCACTTTGCCTAGCTGTGTGAAACAGTACTTATAGTTTTATGTTGTTTTACTGTAGAATGTTCTATTATTTAAACTTTCTACTGAATATGCTGTAAAATTTTAAGGTTAATTTTTAAAATATAAATGTCTCATAATTTTTTGTTTTTTTTTTATAAATCTTGGGTATAAGGAAATTCGTGTTTAAAAAAAATAATATATTAAGCCAAATATGTTAATATTATAAATGTTTGTAAAAGGCAGATTTGCCGTTTATGTTTATAAAATAATATAAAAATAAATAAAATATCTCTACATGAGAGAGTGCGAGTTTTATCCTTGGCTCTACCCAACCGAGTTTTTCCAGGGTATGTTCGGCTACAACAGCTTAAAGACTAGATGGAATGTGTATTTGACTACATATGTTTATCAATTGTTGCGCGGTATGATCGATAATTCTGAAATTATGCTGAGCATTGGTTTGTATGTTCCTGATAATTACCTAAGACAGCGTCAGGATAGATTGTTTTACATTCCGATATAAAAGACCAACCTGCCAATGGTTATGCCAGTTGGAAGGACTATTACTATGCTAAACAACATTGCTCTGGATGTTGATATGTATCTGAAGGGGTTTTTGGAGCAGGATGTTCCTACTATTTTGAAAGGGGTCTCTTTATATATTTTTTGTCTTTTTATAATATGTACGCATTAAATTTAAGTGTATTGAATATGTGTTATTAAAAATAATTGAATTGAATTAAATTGGATTGAATTGATCATTTTTTTACCTGCATAAGAGCAAGTGTTAACAGAACATGTCAAGGATTAGGCAAAAAGGCTAAAGCCCTTAAACAGGCGGGAATTTTTCAAACTAGCTTTTCCAACTCGCCGAAAAATTAAAATTACCTCACCAAGTCAATAAGAAAAAAATGTCTGTGGGAAGAACTATTATTATTCTTTTATGAAAAGACACAACGACTTGTCATAGTGGACCGCTGAATCAACAAGTTTAATAAGGGCTGTAGGTTTTAATGGAATTCAAGTAGAGTAGTTTATTGAAAGTCTTGACAGCTTGATACAAAAGTATGATTTTACTCCCTATAAAATATGAAACAGCGATAAGACTGGCGTTTGCATTGTCCAGAAACATGCAAAAGTGATAGCTACTAAAAACCAAAGGCAAATCGGAAAACTTGCTTCTGAAGAGCGTGGAAAAAATGTAACTGTGAGAATAAATATCTCTAACAAAAAAAAAAGGAATATTGATTTGACAATGATAACTATTGAGAGCTTAATAAAATTCACGTTCACTAACGTTCATCTTGTTTTTCTAATACTATAAAAGTTTGCTTTATACTGTGTCTACCTTAGAAATAATATCTCACGCTTCTGAAATATTAATGCTTTCACTTTGAGGAAACTACATACATAACTCATTACCGGTAGCACATTTAATCCTTTCCGCCCAATCCCGTAGATGTGTTTAGAAATCTTGTATTGATGAAAACATATTTATTATTAAGCTTAACTTTTAGACCAGTTTTTGCACACTAAAACATTATCTTTAAAGTCTACATAAGACGCTGTATCAGTACACAAATCACAATGTATTTCGATCACTATTTTTATTACATAGAGCCAGTATTTTCCTTCAAGTGCTAGTCTAGACTAGACTCCAGACTCCATATTGCGGTGTAAGAACACTTTTTATAGGTAATTATTCCATGTAAAGGTTGCCGGGAATCGTATCCGGGATCTCATGCATTGGGGGCTACTTGCTTACTTCTTGACTACAAGGCGGACTGGTTTAAGGCATGGACTGATATTTATTCATCAAACTTATTTTTTATATTTTCTGAAAGATTATACTCGTATCTATAGAAATATTAGCCATTTTATGAAAGGCAAAGATTAAATAAAAATATTTTAGCAAATTTGTTTTGGGTATTTAAAATATAAAATACTTAGACAAATCCGCTCCTTAGTCTCCAAGTTACTCTAGAAACAAGTTGACTGTATTGACTTTACGAGCAAGCAATTTTGAGCACAATTTTAATTGTGAATGTTATTAAAAGGGTTTGGTTTTAGCCAGTGTCGGGAATATGTATTCAAATTACGTAAAGAGAGGCGCGATTAGGCATAAGACGAATGGTCTCGTTCAGATTATACTCCTACGATACCCCAATCATGCTTATAGGGAGCTAAATGCAGAGTCGGATAAAGGTTTGTTAAATGCTTAAATGCGTTTGCTAATGATTACATGCGTCATCTTGCTTATTTCAATTGCTTCATAATATCCACAGGAGATGTTACTCAATTTTAACAAGCGCTTTTAATCATTTGTTTTCGCTCATAAATCATTTATATAAAGTTTTTACTTTCCTCAGGTAAAATTAAGTTTTTTTTTTTTCATACAAAATATAAAATAATCATCATTGTAATACTCATCTGGAAAAAAACAAAAAATGGAGACTTAAAGAAAAAAGAGACATACGGAAGTTCAAACATTGGTTAAATAGCAAATATTACATAATGTGTAAACTTATCTGATGTGTGATCCATCCAAAATATTGTAGCTCTTAGATTCATAGAAAAAAAAACATATTTTTTACAAAGTTTTAAAGCAGTTTTGCTAAATAAGCAACAAAAAATGACAATTGGAATTAAATTGAATTAACATAAATTCAATTCACCAGTCTAAAAATTAAACATCAAAATAGTGATTATATCCGTTTTTTTTATTAACTGAAATCGTAAAATTGGTAAAAGTCGTATTAAGCTTGTAAATAAATGTTAAATCGGTACAAAATGGCAAAAGTAAAAAATCTTAAAAAAACATAATTTTTTGATTCCACAAATCGACCTCTAGGTAGAGCCTGCTCGCGTCCCTTATCAAAAACATGTTCGTTTTTTGCAGATTTTATCGTCTATGATACAAATTTGCGCAAAATATGTATAAGCAACCGGTGGCCCGTCTTTCGTTAGTTATGATTTAGTGTTTATTTAACAGAATATCAATAACCGCTTGATAAATAAAATATTTATTATTCAATTTGTTCACGTCTACTTGATTAAATTACGAAACATGTAATATTTATATGGATATTTTTTAAATCAAACTTATCATAAGCTATGAAACAAATATTTTATTACAATAAATAAATAATATAGTACTCCGTTTTACACGGGTAATTTAACTAAAAAATCATGTTGAAATTTGTTGACACTATGTGAATTTGATGAAAACTTTGTACACATTAACTTGGAGTTTGCATTCGTTGCGCGGAGCCCACATTACATAACATATTTTTAGAAAAAAAATTAATACCTAGATTTTTAAAACATTAAAACACTTTGCACTTTTAGCCAATCTTCTATATAAAATGAATTTTTTACCATTAAAAATAGACGCACTACATCTGAATTATGCCATTTATATAAATTATGAAATCATAAAGTAGACTCTTTTAACCAACTCTCCAAAATTTATTTTAATGTTTTCGCGTGATAAAAAATAAACATGTATTCCATCTGCCAGTCTGTAGCACTAATTATGAACTTCACTTTTTTCCCTATAGTTCTTGCTTAAACAATAATCCTTTTTTTTTTAAAAAGTATATATTGAGACACATTCTATCTGGTTGCTCTGCGCTTCCACTAATTTTAATGATGCTCACGCCTACTGACTCCTGAACACCCTCTCTTACAAATGCACAAAAACACACCTTTTACAAAAATATACGTTAATATATATACGAAGGCACACATTTAAAAATGTACCATTATTTAATATTTATGATTTTTATTTAGAAACTTCGCTGATATTTTTTTAAACCTTATCTTTATTATGTAATTTAAAACTGTCTGTATCTGTAAAATAAATAAACGAAAAGAACAGCATTAAAATCGATTGATTTTCTGAATTTCCATAAACTTTGCCAAAAAAATAGCTTATTTTGATACCTTTCTCGAGCCCTGTAATTTGATTTGCGTTAAAACTCAAACATAAATAGGGTCTAGAGTTTCAACATTCCATGCGCTCAGTAGCTACAAGACTTGTTACTGTTTTTAACTAACTTCTACTGTTTTTTTAAGTTTTTATTTTAATATCATTCAAACATTTAACTTTATTGTCAAATTAAAACAAAATGTAAATGGGGACGTCGTCCATGCACTCTGTAGCTTCAAGACGTGCTGTAACCTAGCTCCTATATGTTGAAATTGAAATATATCATAATTGGAAAGGAGGGACTAGAATCTCAATCGTCCATGCGCTCTGTTGCTGCAAGATGTGCAGGGATACTTATTTATTGTACAGCGCCCTTTAGGGGATTTTCACAAAAATTACGCTTTATAAATTATCCAACTATATATATTTAAATATATATATTTATATATATGTATTATTTTGTTTCTATAAAAATAGGATTTGCGCTCACAGTTTTCTTCTTAGTTTTAGTATTTGCTAACGTAATTGTAATATTAATGTAGGTATTCATTTGACTGATTTTCTGAAAAATTTGTTAATCTGAACGTTAATTTTATATTTATTTTTGTTTTTAACCACTTATTTGAAAATATTAAAAGTTCGTTGTTAAAAACAAAGTTGTTTTTATTTATTTTATAAAAAAGTATAACCGCGAAGTGAGTGCTTAAAATATATTTAAAAAAACTAAAGTATCTAAAAATTCAATGAAGAATGTGACATTACAACCACAAATGAGTGTTACATTTTTAAAAGTCCGAGTGCGAGACAGCGTGTTATTTTAATAATACAAAGGGTAGATAATGTAGCCATAAAAAGTTTATACCCAGAAATGGTGCAAAATAACATGCAATTCAAACTTAAACGATATTTTGAATATCGTAGTTTTCAGTTAAACATAAAATAGATTCGTAAGCGGAGCGCTTCACCATGTGAACATATTGCCGACTGCATATAAACTCATCGTTAAAAATTGGTGCCAGAAAATTGACCCAAATGCGGGCCTGGCCAAAAAGGTGTTTGTACATGTAATAACAATATACTTTAGTATTCATAGACTAGTACGAACATATTCAGTTGCCTACTGCTGCTAGGGATGATGTTAAATTATACGATTGAAATTTCGGTAAAATTATTTTATATGTTCACCCTCACGGCTTAAACAAATTCACGGGTTAATTAGTTTTGTTCCCAAAATTGAATTAATGTTTACTTACTTGCCTGTTACTTGAGCAAACTAAATTGGGCTAATTTTTGAAAAACTTGCTTTTGTGATATTGTTGATAAACATAATTTATTTCATATAAACATGTATCTTGTTTCATAAAAACTGACTGATACAAAATATCGCGTATGGATGAAAAGATGAAAAATCGGTTCAGTTAGATCAAAGATCAAATCATATGTTTTTTTACAAAATGAAAAAAAAAATCAATTAATTTTTATTCTGATATTGTTATCATTGAATACATTACTAAAAATAAAAATTTTAATTAAGTAAAATCGTTGTATTTTGGCCAATTTTACTTTATAAAAAAGTAGGAATATTTTTATCAAAAACATTTTTCACTTTGTGGTATGACAGTTTACCCTTATATGTTTATAAATGTCTAAAAACCACTTGAATTTCGAATTACACTTCGACCGGTTTCAAGGTAACTACTTCATTGTCAAGAATTACACTTACGTATATTAATTAATTATAAGTAAGTGATTATTGTTATATTGTTAAATATTGTATAAGGGGGACAGAAAAATATAAAAAAATTAAATTGTTTAAATTGCCCAAACTAAAGTATTGGAAAAACTTCACGTAAATTTAAAGTTTAAATCAAAAAACATCCTTAATGTTTCGTAATAATAATTTTGCAGAATTCGCAAATCATCTTATATCCAAAAACCATGATTTTTATCAAGAAACGGGTGTTAAAATTTTGCATCCCAATAAAAATGGTTTTTGTTTAGACAGTTTAGACAATTTAAAGCCATTAATAAAAAACTTCAAATAATAAATAATCAATTAAATTTTATCTTTTTTCCTAACGCGCGTAGTTAAAAGTTAGTTTAATTCCCGACGATAAGGTAGTAACCTCGAAACCGGTCAAAGTGTAACTAAGAATTAAAGTGTTTTATTCAAATTTATAAACATATAAGTGTAAAAAATAGGATTGACAGTATAACGTCATGAATTTGATTAATTATATATTTTTTTCCCATTAGCTTACAAAACTTCTCTTTTTTTATTTTAGTTGTATCTATACATTTGTATTATACGACTCTTTAAGTGTTGTTTTTTTTACGTATATAACATAAACACATTAAATAAAACGTTGCTTTAAAAGGAACATATAAAAAAATACAAATTGCACAGACAACGACTTGTCATCGACCGAGGGTGATACCGTTAGCTGAGCCATGTACTGCGTATGCCCCCTGAGAGCCTCAACCACGCTTGCCTACTTTACAAGACAACAGGCTCTCGACGTCCTGAATGTCCACCACTGTTATCTGTTCATCGGCAGTTGGAATCAGACATGTACTGCATGATGCAAACCTGTCCTGGGAGGATGCTCAAGAGCCGGAGGATGTCGACGAAGAGCCTTGAAAGCAATTTGTGCGCACAGTGTGCTTAAACTAGAGAGCGAAAATAAAATGAGCATAGTTATGCAGACAGCACCCAGTCCACAATTTAAAAAAATAAGATATTGGTGTTATCGGGTGCAATAAGGTCAATTCTGTGTTCTGCTAAACCAGTTAGGCCGCTTTAAGCCAAAAAACTGTAATAATCACATCCTGAAAATAGCGCCGATCACAAAAATGGCATTCCTTAATTTGCAGAAAACATTCATGCTACTAGAAAAATCTTACGGTACCTAAAAAAAATATTAAACCCCTTCAAATACGTAATTCAATGATTGTGTGTAATATTTCAAAAAAACTTATGTATTAATTTTTTATCATTCGTCAGAAGTCGGAAATATCATAATTGTTGTGTAGATTTGATTATTCACTCTTTTCACAAACGTGCCATTATCTGTTTCATTTTTTTATAGATGACTGCTTTCTGCATAACTACGTTTAAATAATAATGATAAACGTATTATATTCATAACATAATTAGACAAATTTATTTTTTATGGTTTTTCATTCGGGAACAAATCCGGTGAGTTATCTATTACGTTTCATGAATCGGGGTCCTGTGGTAGTGTCGTGGGCTCCGGATCCAGAGATCTGCGGCCCGAAACCCCTCTTTAACGCAATTTTGATTTAAAGTGACTATTTAAAACATTAGGAATGTGTCAAAATTGAAATTAAAATGTAAGGAATATTTGTAGGCCTCGTGTGTAACGGTCAGCGGGTTTGCCTACCGCTACCATGCAAGAGGTCTCAGGTACTATTCCCGACACGGTTGTTATAAAATATTTATTTAAAATAGTGTTTTTACACTAAAAATATTTCATAGTTCCTGAACTGGTAACTAAAGCGTGAGACTGATCATCTTACCTTCATTTAACAAAAATGAGCAAGATACGCTGCGATTGGTGTACCAATGCAGTGCCCTATACACTATTATGTGCGGAAAGGGAATGATGATGATGATGAATATTTAACCAAATATGAATTTTGTAGAGGAAGCGAGATCTGTATACAAAGATAGAATGATGTGGTGTTTTATCCTCTCTGCCTACACTTACGGGGAAACGGCGTGATGACTTGTTTTGTTTTTAATTTTTTACAAGAAAAAGAAGAAATATCAAATCCCAAACGCTAAAATGTCACGTCAACGTCAACGCTTAAGTAAGGGTGTCTGTATAATTCAACGTTTATTAATATTGACTACTGCGGCCACCATATCGGGCGCCGTTTGCGGCGGAGGTTTCGTGGCATACTTGGCCCGTGAAGCCTCCTAGAAGTAAATATATATCCGATGTGTTTCCGCCGGAAATGAACGCCATAACGTGTTTGAAACGGGGATACAGAAATATTCGCTTATGATGTTCCTAGGATTAATATGTTCAAATATGCAAGTCAAATTAGTGTTGAACTTACATTATGCTTCTACAACATTTTAAAACTCATCGCCCAATAAAAGAAATTTATGTTTGATTCTCTTTGCAAGTGGGTAGGTATAAAGTAATCAGTATTTCTGATCATCAGGTTTTCGCTTCAGTTGCGTTTTATGTACATAGGATATACTCTTAGGTACTTATGTATGTATGGAAATAATGAAATAGCAAATGTTTATACCGATTTTTCTCGTTTTATACCGAATATCGAGATCCGTACATTGTATAAGGCTAAAGTAGGCACTATCGACAAGATCGAAAAAGGGTCTCTGAGCTGATTTGGACATGTAGAGCAAATGTACACCGAAAGAATGGCTAAAAAAATTAACGATCCGAATGTTGATGGATGCAGAAATCGAGAAAAATTCCACAAACATTTGAAGGTGCACATGTCGAAATTCGGTATAATCAACGCACGTGCATGATATAATGTATGAATGTAGAGGAAACTAGATCTGTAAGCAAAGACAGACTGATATGGCATTATATTATCTCTGCCTACCCTTACGAGGAAACGGTGTTATGGTTTGTTTTTTTGTCTAACGATTTTACTATTATTTTGAAGGAAAGAGTATTTTGTAAATTTGGTTAAGCAAATTAAATTCAAATGTCTTGTGAAAAAAAAACAAATGAAGTTTTCAATTAATATATGTATTCAAATTAAATGAACAAGGTAAAAATAAAATACGAAAAACTTTTTCGAATTTCTAAATTTGTTTTGAATCCTAGATATTTTTTTTATTTTCTAAGCTAAAGTTTAATGGTTATTCACAAAACTTTTTTCTACATCAAATTAGATTTCAAGCAAAAATATGTCGAAAGAAATATTTATTTTCAAATATTCATTTTTAGTATAAAGATGGGTTAATTATAAAAATTAATTTGAAAAACTTATTCATTATAAACATAATTTTCATTTAAAGCATCACTGTAATGATATTTTTTAAAAATGGCTTAATAATATTTCTGTGTCTTAGGTCTAAACCGGCCAATGAAGGAGTTCATTTTTTTCCTGGCAACACTTTGTAGAGGATTGATGTCATTTCAAAAATATACCTCAAACAGTTTATTAAAATGTCACAAAATAACTGCGAAATGACTTGGCCGTAATGTTGTGATTTACGACATTGGCCATTTTAGACCCAAGCGCCAGATTTATGGTTCAAAAACAGTATCAAAGCAAAAAACTACTTTTCAATAATGAACAATTTAAACTGGACAATTGTTGATCGGTCGGCAGCCTGCCATAGTCAGTTTCGAGAATGTTGTTTTGATTTTTCTGCTAATATTATTACTCCGCATCCTCAGAGTAATCATTTTCTAGAGAAGCCCTTTAGCTGTAACGCATAGATCAAAAGTGTTCCAATTTATTTCTTTAGTTGTTAGTTTAACAACAAACGTGTAACGGACGGTTTCAGTTTGCACTTACAATTCTCGACCTGAGTACCTTCGGCCCTGTTGTATGTTGTACGCTGTAGCTAACTTCGTGGTTGGTGTGGGAAACTCTATTAACCAGTGGCGTATTATTACTCTAAGACCACATCGGTGAAGCTATTTATACGATTCACCATATTTTGTGACACTTCATAATAAATTATAAAATAACACTGACAGCTAAGCTTTCAGTTTGCAATACAATTTTATTATGAATAAACATTAGTTTTTTTTAAGAATTCTGTTTTTTTCTGTGTCCAAGCGGATGAAGAATACAGTTCGGCGGGTGAAATAGAACCAGAACCCCTCGACGAGTGTTTTCAACTAGATGACTGTACTCAGATAGAAGTCCTGAATAAGGAAATCGAGTGAAGATAATTCAGCCTCGTTGTGTTTTAGTACGTAGAAGCACGTTCGCCTACCATTATTGAAGTCCTGGATTCTATTCCTGGCAGAATCAACGTGAAATATTGATTTAAGTGGTTTAGTGGTTTCAAATGCAATATTTTATTTTTTCTAAACTGGCATTAGAATCGTAGAATTGATCACTTTACTTGTAGGCTGCGTTAGATTTACAAATGCAGTGGTTTATGCACCACTCACTGGGTGCAGAAAGGGAACGATAATTGGTTAAAGTGGTATAATTTTTAACAATGTTTTGAATCTTTTTATTTTTTGTAGACAGGAACTGGGTTCAACTCCCATAAGTGTTATTAATATAAATATAAAACAACAGATATGAAAAACATTGTTAAATTGAACATTAAAACGTTTTAAATCTCTGTTGTAATATATTAATATTAATAACTCTAGAAGAAGTTGAATCCTAATCTTGTTTACTATATTTAGGCTAGATTTTTTAAAAATATTGTTGATAAAACTAGCAGATCCAAGAAGAAGTGTAAAAATATCTTCATGCGTTGGCTTATATGAACGAGTACGAGTAGATGAAAAAGCTCAGTCAAAATGTCACCCACATCAATAAAGTGTTCCACTTTTAGCTTTACAAAGATCAAGAGATGGAATAATTAAAGAAATATGGATATTCAAACATAGGCAGAGCGGTAAATGTTATCAGTGTGTAAAGTGGCCACTTAAACCACCCAATGGCAGGTCAAAAACCCTGCCAATGCCTAAACTTACATATTCCATTTTCTAAAATTTTCTTCATCTTTGTTGTAATATATTGGTGAATACATTTGTTACTTATGCTAAATACCATCCGGTGACAACTGTCATCAAGCGGAGGCGATACGGTTTGCTTGGCCATGTACTGCGGATGCCTCCTGAGAGCCTTAACCACGCTTTCAGAACTACGGGACGCAAACCTGACTTGGGATGATGCACAGGAGCTGACAGCCTACAGATATGCCTGCACGATCTTCGTGGACACCGTATGCTCCAACCAGGGAGCGGACATGGAATGATGATGAAATGCTATGCATAAAGAATAATAGTTGTATAAGAAAATCAAAAGGAAGACGTTGTTAACGTTTCAATAATATTGATGTTTGAGTTTGTATTTCTAAATAATTGATATCTCCTCGAGCATTGGAGAGTTCTGTTTGTTTTGTTTCGAAGATATAAATCATGAATGAATAAGTCACTATTTCATTTCTCCAGAGGCGAGAAAGTATCTTTCGATGTTGCATTTCCAGTAGATAAAGTCAACAAACGGTAAATTGGAACGAATGAACAGATATCTGTAGACTTTGGAGTCAATTTTCCTATACTTATTTACGATGGCCATATCGCAATCGTAGTGCTCGGTGAAAACTTTGAAGACGTCAGTATAACAGATAGTATACGTATATGTGGTTTTTAAACGATATAAAAATAGGAATTTAATGATTTTTTAAAATGCGTAATTTTTGGCAACATGTAGGCCATGAATTTTCAATATTATTAAAGTTTTTTTTTAAATAATACCCTTTTTTCTGAATCATTGATTTACTCAAATACATATTTTTATTTATGGGACATTTTAAATGACTTGTCGTTAACTCATTATTACAGAAATATAACGTTTATTGGCAAAAAATATATATTTGCAATAAAATATTAAACCTCAAATAAAACAGAAAATTGGTTATTGATGCCGAAAAAAACAATACATAAATACCTACCTACCCAAATAATAGCGTAATTCAAAGCCGTATCGAAATCTTGCAAAAATAGATTTTTTATTTCAACTTTCAATTACGAGTTTACAATTTGACACGGCAAACTTAGCATTCTCCATTGAGTTGGTGAAGAGTAATTAGAAATCTCACAATTCTTTTTTTATTTTTTTTGCAAATATCTTAGTTACACCTTCAATAGAGATTTCTTAGTTTGCTTCTGAAACCCCATACATATTTTTTCAATCACTGGCGTATCACGTTCTTTTATATTGCGTTCATAAGTAAAAAGGCAGTTATATGAAAAAGTCGCATTTTGTGATACCACACGTTTTGAGACAATTTAATTGGGTATTTATCAACTTTATTTAAATTTTAAAACTCAAAATAATCCTATGTAATATAAACCTCCGAGTAATATAATGCGTAACCTGGAAAGAAACCATAACACTATGTTTAATAGAACGCAAGAGATGTTGGTTTGTTGGCTAGCAACCAATTGGTGGCCATTTTGTTTTATTTGACAACATAAACACAACGGTTCGATCGGATGCTTTTGGAACTGTGCTTGGCTTTGTTTGTAAATAACTTGGATATTTACGTTATAATAAATAAACATCGACTACGGTGAAATTCAGAATGTTTGTTTGCAGCAGTAGAAGAGTCAAAAGCGTTAGAGGAGACAGTTTTCACAGGTAATTAATTCCATTGATTTAAATTGATTATTGGCATTTATTGTCCCGACACGTGTATTACGTTGCTTAAAAACTTTCCTTATATCAACATATTTACTTCAGATACTATGGGCAATATGACAGGGCCGCACTAGGCATCCATATAAATTTTGAGTTTTTATCGAGTAGAGGTCGATTAAAATTTTACTTGAAAATAGCAACGTTAACCTTGAAATCGCATCTTATGTGTCAAACAAACAAACAAACAAACTCAACACAGGACTTTGATTCAATGAAGTTGGAATTTATGTATCAATAAATATAACATAAATATGTTGTGAATAAAATGAATAAATAAATTTATTTATTTTAGCACCACAACAGGCCAGGAGGCCCAATTACAGTGGTGAATTACATCACAGAACACCCAGGCTTGAGAAAAATCACGTTTTTATTTTCCGTGTTCTCACCGGGAATCGAACCCGGAACCTTCCGTGCATGAGTCAAGCGTCTTGACCACTACACCACGGAGGCCGCCTAAATAAATAAAAAAATAAAAACAAACATGTATTTTCAGTTTAATAAATATAGGCGAATTATCGAAAAATATGTTGGATAATCCTAAAATGATAAATACACAGGTACATATTAAAAAGGAATTACAACGCAAATTTACATCCATGTGGTAATTTTCGAGCTGAGTACGGCCCATTGTTTTGCTGCGAACTGTAGCTAACTTAATATCCAATAGTCATATAATAGTTTTCCTACGTTTGGGCTCTTCTCTAGGTTACGCATTATTACTCGGAGGTAAAAACACAGTATGTCCATTGTTTTGAAAGCATAAGACCTGGCTGTATTATAACCTAACATGTCAACACTGAGTTTTTCCCTATAAATATTTAAATATTGTGTTATTGCTTAAAAAACTTTAAAAACATTCCGTCGTTTTTTGTACTAAAATAATTAATTTACCTTACCTCATATTGAACTCATTTTGTGACTTTTGTCAAAAAACGGACTCTTTGTTTAAAACGACAGCATACACATTTTGATGTTTAAACCTAGGTTGCGTTTCTTTGGCAGCAGATATTTATTATGAGAAGTTGATTTGTTTTCATTCCAACTGCGGGGAACATTGAACACAGAATTGCACTTACAGAAAACGGAGATTTGCGAGACTTTCTGACAGTTCTGTTTTACCTCAAAGGATATCATGGTAAATTTACCTTGATTTGGTTGTGTTAATATTATGTATTTTGGATGTTAAATATTATCTCTGATATTGCAAAAAAAATTTCAGATAATCAATTTGTTTACAAAAATATTGACCCAATACAGGAACATTAAACGATTATTATTATTAAATGTTATTAAATATTTATAAATAACCACTAACTGACTCTTTTATATCTACCGTTTTCGAAACGCACCCGCCTCTTTGTCAGGACACCAACTAAACGAACATGCAAAACCCACTATACACCTTCACCGTTGTTGCACAAAAATATAAAACCAACACGACATGCATTTTGATAAGCACGTGCACTGATTAGGATAAACATGCATTGATTAAATTATGAAAATATTATCTGTTGTTTGATAAATAGTTGAAAAAGGTAGAAAGGATGGTGAAGGGGGTCAGCTTAATAGGTTAAAGGTGACCATTATAGTGGAACATCGTATTAAGGACTTTATTAAAGGTTGTTCGATTATTGATCAAAAAAACATTATTTTTCAAAGCTTTCCTAATGTAAAATAATTCCATATTATTTACTTTTAACCCTTTATTATTTTTATGTACGATTTTAACATCTGTATTTTTATAAACAGCATGATTTAAATTGATTTGCGAATTTAGAGAAATTATTATTGTGAAGACACCTCACACGTTCTTTAACACGAATATCAAAATTTCTTCATGTTCTTCCAACGTAAACTGAAGGACAAGAATTGCATTTTAATTGGTTTAATATTTTCATTATTTAATTAGTGCATGTTTGTTCTAATCAGTGCATGTGCTTATTCAAGTGCATGTCGTGTTAGTTTTATATGTTTGTGCAACAACCATGGTGAAGTTGTATAGTGGGTTTGGAATGTCAGTTTAATTTGTGTCCTGACGAAGAGACGGGTACGTCTCAAAACTGGTAGACATAGAAGAGTCCATAAAAAAATATATACAAATAAGTAAATAACATTATGTGAAATCTTTGACTACAAGTTAATGCTTTAAATATGAATAAAAGATTTTTATTGTTATTCTTAGAAGTGGGGGTCAGTGCTATGCAAGCTTTTGACTTCACTGCGACCTGTAAAGATCTTAAATTGCACTAAGCAAAATATTAATTTTGGGGTTTTAAAATCGCCGTATCCCTATCTACCTGGAATGACAATTATACGTCTTATTTATTGTTATTCTTTGCCAAAAGTATCTAACATTGCAAGGATACCTGTATTGGCTAACCATTCTGCCATATCTCTGTTTTTGCACCATAAAAGTTGACCAAATATAAGCAGACGTACGCTTCAGATGTGAGTCTAGGGGCCATAAAATATTGCATTAAAAAAACAGCATTTTTCGGTAATAAAACATGACACAAATGTAGTCAATAGGCGGATGAGCATTTGTTTAAAAATATATTATCTGAACGTACACATTTATGTTGTTAATTGGTTGCGAAAATAATCAATTTTAGGCTTTTGGGGGGGTGGGTTTGAGAACTGATCAGGGACTTAAGATAATTATAATATTTTATGAATTGAGCGAAGGCATGTTAATCTATCCCATAAGGCTTAAACGTAAGATATATTGACTGGTTTGTTAAAATGAGCCACAAGAAGAAGAACTCTGGGGAATAACTTCCCCCTACCAGGGTTTTACAAAACCCCCCTTATACAATCTTACCTTACATATACTACTTTGTATTATGAATTTACCTTTTTGCCCTCTACGAAATATGGATTTATACATAAATCGCTTTAGAGGTCAATGTGGTGGTCAATTTATTATAACTACGTTAGATAATTCACAAACGCAAAACTTGATCAAAATTTAATAATGTTTGTGTAATTTCATTTACTTCTGCTACTTTAACCCTATAGAGGTCGCGCCTGAATATGCGACGCGACTGGTCGCGCGGGACCCATAAACCACCCAATTTGATTTCGGGATATTAAAATGAAACATTGATTTAAAGTTTTTTTTTGTATTAAAATATAACAAAGTTTTATACGTTTCATAAGTTAAATTACAATTTTTTTTTATCTATTTTATGTAATGCTAAACTCTAAATAAGGTTCCTTTTTGTCCGGTTTACGAAGCTATGGTTTATCTCGAGATTGACTTATATTCATAGTTTTGCTGCACAAGTTTTAATATTTTTGTATCACAACAGGCCAGGGGACCCAATTCCAGTGGTGAATTACATCACATAACATCCAGGCTTGAGAACAACTACATTTAAATTTTGTGCTGTCACCGGGAATCGAACCCGGAAACTTTCGCGTGCGAATCAAACGTCTTTACCACTGCACCACAAAGGCCGCCAATTATTAGTAATAAAATGTTTTTACGTTCTTAATAAAATGTATATGGTAGAATATGCAAGCATAATATAACATCAAACAATGAACATTGAGAATACAAAATTTGTAAGCATTTAAGATATTAAAAAAATATTGTGAAAAATACTTACGTAATAGGTCGTGCGAGTGACATCACGAACTTCGAGAGATCCTCCTGACATGTCCGAGCATCTCCAGAGTACGACACACGCAGAGCGTAAAACACGGATATTTTATTTTAAGCACATGGCGTTCAAGTCACGCACTAATGTTGATTTCGTAATATTCAATTTTTAGTGCGTGTAGGTGACATATTATATACCCCGCGCAACCACTGCATGGTTATTTTTTTCTTTCTTTATATTATCAATTCATGCTTATATGCAAATAACATAATAATGCCCAGAGGGTTTTATATATTTATAATGATAAACATAGTTTTACAATTTTAAAACTGTATGACTAGATGCCAGAAAGTATGAAGAAAAACTGAAAAATTATTGATTTTTAAAAAAAAGATGTTATTTTAACTGTGTAAATAAATATTTGAAGTTATCAAAATAACTGTAAATATTAGTTAATATACGCAGGTAATATTCAACAAAGATTTTATAATAAATAAATATTTGTGTTAACTATGTGCAGACAAGTAATTTCCTCCCTAGGGAGTTTATACGATATAAATAAGAAATAGAAGGAATCAAATAATTTAAGATTAATTTGAAATAATATGTTCTTGAAAGTTTAAAAAAAAAAAATAATGTCAATATAAGTTTACGAGTATATTAGTTCTTAAGATGTTATGAACTCACTTAATAAAGCATAGATAAATAAATATATAATTAATAAATTTATTGCAGCGGAGAGGTAAAACATTTACACTTGTAAACTTAGTAAGTCCACAAATGGTCAAAAATGATATTTTGGCATTTCCTGTTAGGACATGAAATAAAACTAAGGTGTCCCAGAAAAATTAAAGTTTTATTTTTTCAATGCATACCCTCTAATTTTGTTTGAATGATGTCAAAACACGTATAAATAAAATTTCACGTAAATTGAATCACGGCAACCCGTGCCGACTTGCATCGGAACTTGTCAGAACTTACATGGTACGGCGCGCGCGAACTAAGTGTTAATGTGCTTGTTATATCGTGTTTGTTTTTATTAGTGAACGCATTGTTTTCGTTGTGTCAACATGTCTGTGGAGTTACGCAGTTCTAAAAAGGAAATGTTTTTGGTTGGGGATATAAAACATCAAATTACAGGTTCTAAACTTCCCTCTAATGGACAAGTGCTGGCGGTTTTATTTTATAATATTCGCAAAGTCAATTTAAGCGTCAATGAAAGTGCAAATCTTACTATTCGTGAGTGCATTATTTATTGGGAAAAAGCACATATACCGACTAAATCTTTACCTAACTGTGTTAAAAAACTTGTAGCCAACCTAACCAAGATTGGAGAAATTTGCAAAAAGATCCAAACAAAACTCAAGATTTGTTTGAGCAGCGTCGACAAGAGTTTGTTACAAATACAAAAAAATTGTTGATATTGCACATGCTAATGCGTTTCAATTAATAAAGATAAGATTTTCTTACAAAAGCAGAGAAAGCAAGGACGACCCGGTCATTTAGCTGGAGTGGACAAAAATTTACTGAAAAGGAGGAAAAGGCGAGTCTTAGAAATATCAAGGAGCAAAAGCGGCTATCCACTTATTTGGCATCCATAACACCCTTTACGTCTTCTCATGGGCCATTACAAGAAACTTTATCTTCTGATTCTGAAGTAACGGACTTACAAGAAGATTTGTCCATTCCAATTGAGAGGAAACCGCCCGATACTATTAAAACTTCTGTAAAGAAAAATTTCGTTACTCCAAAACTGGTGGCGGCATTAGACAGGTGTCAGTTAAGTATGAGAGATTCTGTCTTTATTTTTGAAGCAACTATAGAAGCACTTGGCCACAACACTGACGAATTTCTTATAAGCAAGTGCTCCATCCAAAGAATTCGTACAGAAAAGCGAAAACAGCGCGCAGAAGCTATAAAACTTAATTTTTAAAACGATGTACCAGATACTGTAACTGTCCACTGGGATGGAAAACTGTTGCAGGCTTTAGGTGTACGCAAATCTAAAGAGGAACGTCTACCAATCGTTATTTCATACGATAATAAAGAACAACTAATTGCTGTGCCAAAGTTAGAAAACTCATCGTGAAGCGAACAGGCACAAGCAGTTTGAAAAGGTTTTGTTGACTGGATTCTTGAAGATAAAGCACAGATCCTCTGTTGTGATACTACTGCTTCTAACACAGGCCTAATTAATGGTGCTTGTGTGCTTCTCGAACAGAAATTGAACAGAGAAATGTTGATTTTTGCTTGCCGCCATCATATCTACGTATTGGTACTAAAAGCTGTGTTTGAGGCCAAAATCAGCCAAGTCACTACAAGTACCGATATCCTTGTATTCAAAAATTTTCGATCAAACTGGGAAAACATCAATGTAGAGAAGATACAAACCCACAAAAAAAAGCTATTACGTCTGAACGATTCTAAAATTGATGAACTTTTAGAGTATTACAGAACTGAATTGACCAAAGAAATTGTAAGAGATAACTATCGAGAGTTAATAGAGCTCTGCATAATATTTTTTGGCGGAGATAAAGTTAATGAATTTAAAATTCGGCCTCCAGGCGCCATGCACCAAGCAAAATGGATGGCGAGAGCTATTTATTCATTAAAAAACATTGTTTAGCTCTCAATTCAAAATTTCAAATAAGGACAAAACAGCTCTATTAAACGTCTGCCTGTTTATCGCGACATCCTATGTCAAGCCTTGGCTGCAATGCACTTTAGCGGTAAAAGCGCCCTACCAGGACTTGTGCTTTTTGAAAGCTGTAAAGGAATACGAAATGGTCGACAAAACTTTATCCAAAGCGGCTATACAGAAGTTTTGCCAGCATTTGTGGTATTTAGCAGACGAAGTGTTTATCTTGTCTCTATTTGACGATGATATTAACCAAGAAAGTAAGGTAAAAATAGTTGCTAATTTGGCTAAAGAAAATCCATCGGTCCACAATAAACGCTACATTCCATCGAGAGAAGAACTTAGCGGGCCTCTTTTCGAAAAAAACATCGACGACTTTGTTTCCATGAACAGCAGATTCTTTTTCAGGCGACTCAATATTGATGACAATTTTCTCATGGAGTGTCTTACTTCGTGGTCTGCTAATGCTTCGTTTCAACACGCTAAAATGAAGTTGCAGTCACTGAAAGCAGTTAAAGATACGGCTGAAAGAGCTGTTAAGTTGATGCAAGACTTTCATGGCTTAATCACAGTGGACGAGGAACAAAAACAATATAAATATTACGATGCGTACAAAAACACAGAAAAGTATATCCTGACTATAAAAAACAAACCTTAAAAAGTAAATTTAATTAATAATGTCCTTTAAATAATTCATATGTATAATACATAATTAATATGATACAATAATCAAAGTAGCATTGTTTTATTTACAAAATAAATATTTGGTTAAAATATTCCCCTATGGTTTCCATACAAACTTTTATATTCAAAGTTTGATATCAAGTCGGCACGGGTTATCACTATCCAATTTCAATAATATTTATTATTTCAGTTATTAAGGTCAAATGGAGCAAAATAAGAGGGTATGCGTGTCTCAATCTGTAAAAAAAAATTTTGCCCTTATAGTCTGGGACACCCTAATATACATATATTTGTTTAACTTGTAATATATTTCTACAGTATTGAATTATTAATAACAATATATATCAAAAAGAAAAAAACTACGCCACAACTCGCTACCGAAATAAAAACCGTTTTTACTGTTCTGAACAAACATAAGTTTGGGACTTACGAGTATAACAAATTGGGCGGACGGACGATGCGGAAGTCTAGGTCTTTACAGGGCTTATGGCCTATCATTATCTGATCTGGTCACTTGGACAATGTGTAAAATTCACCATTTCGCCTTTCTTTAAGCACTCACATTTCCTCAAATATTCAGACTCTTGACTTTTGGGAATTGAAAGAGCTAAAACCTTTATTAATGTCAGTGAGATTCATCTGGCTGAATTATTTCACCTACGCTTCAGCTTTTATCCTTCATTTATTATTAATTGCTAACGTATTTAAATTTTAGGGACATTTTAAATAAATCGTAAAAAACCGTTTCAGAAAATGTAAAAATGGGAAACGGCGACAATTTTACGGGAAAAAACCTGTTACCATAAAATTTTGTTTAAGTTAATGATAATTAATTATAATATAATCATTTCTGGTTTTGATTAATCAAAAGCTTCCGGTGTTTCAATCGATTTTTCAAAAAAAAAATATTCACGTGATTATTATTATTTTAAAGATACTCCTCGTGTACTGTGCTCCACCAAAAAGCAAACAATGATAAAATACCCTAAACAAACACATTTTTTTACGAATTACGAAATTTCATTTGTGTAGGATAAATATTCTCATTTTCGTTTTATTTTATTAATTTTACCTTTCATAAATATAATATGATTCTCGGTTTGGTTTACGCGCCACGGGTTGTAGAAATGTTGAAAAGCCTTTTTCAAGAGTTTGTATGGAAAACGACCCTTCATGTTCATTCTAATACTCCTGTACTCAACATTTAATCTTTGGGTGTTTATTATTTACCTTGCGTACATGAAATACTCTGGCTATATTCTATATCATACAAAATTTATTTCTTTGCGTCATTTGCCAACAACAGTTTTGAAATAAAATGCTTCCTTTCGAGCTCCGACTGAAATCAGCTGCAAAGAATTCAACTAAAACCTGTTCGTGTTCAAAGCTCCGTTCTGTTATTCAATATGTCCTAGGTGAACATATTGCTGGTATTCGCGTAGGACTCACCCGGAAACCAATGTTCGCTATCTTGTGACCTACGATCGTCTGAAAAGCAACTTCCGTAAAATGATGGCTAAGATTCTTAATCACCGTAATGAAGGTTGTTTGATTCCCGGGATAACAAAAAAAAAAAGGTTTTCTCGAGCCAGGGTGTTTGGCTGTGATTGGGCCGTCTGGCTTGTTGTGATACAAAAGAAAATAGTATCGATAAATGTTGTTTTGTACTTAACAACTTTTGATGAAGTATTTTAAATTATTTTTTTTCATTAAAATAATCTTAATTGGAATATCTCCACTTTCACGAGTAAGACATAATACATTTTTAAACGTGTAAAACAAAAAGATATAATGTACTGTTATCCTTTACAAGCAATTAAAAATAAACTTAAATATATAAAACAACTTTGTTTTTAACAACTTATTTCTGATTTAAAAATTATTCGAATAATAATAATTTGTCTAAATTTGCAAACCATATAATAGAAAATATACATGATTTCAATAAAAACACTTAATAAAAAGTTCTTCATGTTGAAAATAAAATACCAAATTAAGAAAACTTGGAAGTCTCAGAAATTAAGAAAGCAATTTATAATAATAAAAAAAAAACTAATTAAACAACATTATTCTTTTAGTCTCCTGTCCAGTTTTGAGTGTATTCATCTCAAATTATGCTTCCCATCCTTAAAAGACAAAAAGACTTGCTTCATGAGTTCAATATTTATAGAGTTATACTGATAGGATTCATTAATTAAGTAAACCTTGATAAAGAAACTTGTTAAGCTTCGAAACCAATCGGTAGAAATAATAAAAAGAAAGTGGTTAACAACAAAGTTGTTTTTCATTATTTTTTTTAATTGAATAACCACAATATTAGTGCTTTAAATATCAAATTAAAATAAAAAATGTGTTTGTTATTTTGAACACAAATGTTTGAAATCCGTTTTTTATTGTTGTGACACGTTACTTGTTTTTTTGAATAGGAATAACCCGCTAAGCCTTTTTTTAGAGGCTTGTCAGCCGACCAATTGCGGAAATTGAACCCGCAACGCTTGTTTCGCAGTTGACTGTTTAACCAACTGCGCCACGGCGCCTGCTTTGAGAAACAGAATTGTATTTTTACATTTTCTTTTATTTCATTTTTTCAGGTTTATGCTAAAGGTGTACAAACGAACGCGTTGATGGAAAAAATGTTGTATTTAATTAAATTTTTCTCTAAGCGAGAAAGGCGAAAAAAAATGTGAATTAAGTTATCATACAAAACTGATGAATAATAACGGGATTTTAATATAAATTTTTATAGGTACAATGAACGTTAGGGTATTAAATACGTTAGAAATGAGAAATATTAGCAAAACACAATTTTGTTTCATAAAATAACTGAGCTTATAATAAACCTTTAATTTAAATATTTGGTTTCGTAATATTTAACCAAATACGATTAAATTATCTACGTCAACGCATGCACTCGTGCCTGAACACCGCACAATATGTAAGACCGGCCAACAGAGAACTTTGGAAAAAAAGCGCAAGAAAGATCGTTCTCTTTTACACGCCGACAGCCTCTAGACGATTTAATGTGACGTTCAATTTCTAAAGCTCTTGATTGTTAATTATTTTTACCATTGTAATATCAGTGGATAATAAATCTCATGTGACCAATCGAAAATCCAATAATATTCAATCGGGATAATCTAATACCGGCTCATATTCCAAGACAATGCATTTATACAAATAAGTCTCATATGCATGACAGTAAAAATTTATAATTATCTTCTCAAAAAGATTAAGGATATAAATTTTATTTAAAAAATTGCAGGATTTTTTAAAGTGTTTCAAATAAATACGTATTTCTTTTGTATAAATGGATATATGGAAGATGCAATGGGAAATTTCAGTCCTACGGGAAATCAGATACAAAAAATGTTTTCTTGGGCGCGGTAAAAATTAGAGCATTAAATTGAACGGCAAAGTTTCTTAAAAATGTACGAATTAAAAAAAATTAAAAACGCACTACTTGAAGCGACGTCACTGATTCATATGAACCAACCAATGATATGAAAGCGATGAAGGATATGGTAAACAAACTAATCTGAAGAACTAACAAAAAGAACCTCTGGCGTAACACGCTGAGTTTTTTCAGAAATACAAAACTTTAAAAAAATCATCGCGCTAACCGAACGATATAATTTTTTTTTTTCTGACTTAGTTTAATAGTCTATTAACAAATACAAAACACACTGGTATTTCTCATTGAATTAATTAAAATGTATTAAATGTAATTAATGGAAGCAATAAACACCATTATCTCATAATGTTTTTTACAGTTTGAGTTTTCTCAACTTTTTGTACATATATTTATTAATTAGTTTTTTTATTATTGTATTTTTTATTAGTTTTTGGTCATATGGTTATAAATTGCCATTGGCAATAAGTCCACCATTTAACCATGTATATCTTTGTTTTATTTTATTTTTTTATTTCATTGTGTATAATGGTAACTAAGAATTTTAAATTTATTATTGCACTGTAAAACCACTTGGCAAAAAATATTTTCTCACGTCCCTTCCAGGAATCGCACCCAGGACCTCAGATATGATTGGCGATAGCAACAACGTTTTCAGGATTGATGCTTTGGGACTATGTTCTTACTTCACTCAAAGAACTGTATTTTTATCCGCCCACACAGACAATCGTAACAAAAAATGTATTGTTTTATTCCATATTTCATAAAATAGTTTATAGGTGACAAAAATATCTACATTGAATGCGTCAGCCATTGTAAAAAAATGTAGAAATAAGGCCAAGAACGTGACAATCACTCTCTATAACTGTCATTAACAGAGGCGATAGAATCAGATGACCCACAAACAGCGAATGCGTTAGCCACAAGCTTGTCTGCTCCATTTGATACCAATTTTCCCATTTAGGATACATCACTTTTATCAAATCGATTTCCGATTTTTGAGACTCTAAATTTTGTTTTTCATGACGATTCACGACAGCTCTGGCTAATTTTCTTAGTGTCAAAATTATGCTTAATATGCGTTTACCAATTTTCATTAAACACGCAAAAGAAGTGGATTTGTTGCATTTGTCTTAAATCAATATATTTGCGGTTGTACAATAGATACGTTTTTCTGTGTCCGGGTATATAAATAATAATATTTTCAAATGAAAATCCTAAAAAGAGAAATCGAGTAGAGATGTGTCCGTCTCGCGTCCGGCGCGTCCGCTAACCGCGCGTGAAGTTCCAGGTTTGATACCTGGCTGAATCAAAGTGAAGTATTTAATATTGGGGTGTTTTTGTACTGCAATATTTCACTGACTCTGGACTTGCACTGAAAGCGGAAGATTGACCATCTCTCCTCTCATGTAACAAAAACTATGAGGCAGTACCCTACGCACCACTGGGTCCGGATAGGGAAATGATGATGATAATTTCTTGCGAGCAAATTGTAATTTTGACCTAAAATGTGAATTTATTTTGTGGTTTGCTCGTTTACGTGTCAAATAAATCAATTGAATCAGGCGCTTGTTGTGGAGTTCCAAAACTAACATAATTTCACCACGAACAAATTAAATTTATTTTTCTGTGTTATAGGAAGCGCTAGAAAAACTATTCCAAGTACATTTTTTCTCGCAATATACAAACGATTTTTCGCAACCTTTTTTTTATAAAACTTAGATTTAAAGCCCTGTTATAGTGGTTATTCATTACACAATTTAAGTTAAAATCGCGTTGTTTAAATTATTTTGGTGAATTTCATTACAAGACATTCAGGCTTGAGAAAAATCATATTTAATTTGAGTGTTTTCACCGGAAAACGAACCCGGGACCTTCCGAGCGTGAGTTTTGTGTAAAAGTCATTACACCACGGAAACCGCTTATTATATCATATTACTTATTTTAGTGCCGTGCGGTTTCAGAACAACACGTTTCCTTTATCAAGGTATAATTGAAAATTAAATAGACATAAATCAAATTTTATAAATTTTACAGAATAACATAAATTTTACACAAATGGAAGAAATATATCAAGTATTTATGTCAAGTAGTGTTTTGAGGTTGTGGCGATACAAAGTGAGAAGCGAATAGGTTGAAATTCAATAATTTGTTATTGGTCTCAGCAAAGTAGCTAGGATTCGTTATTAATTACTATTTATGTAATGTGGAAGATTAAACAATAAAATTAGAAAACATGGAAATCATAAAAATAAATATGATATTAAAATCCTCCTTGATAAGTTATACAATAATTGTGAATTATCTTACCTTATCCTTTTTCAGTTTTTTGTACACAAAAAATCAACGAATATAATAAAAAAGACGTATGGTGAATGACCCAAAGTGCGTAGTGTTCCTGTCCTATAAGTTCCAGTCTTGTATATTCTCTTCTCAAACAGGTTCTCTGTTTCTGTTAAAATATATGGTAAATCCCTTATTTTTCCCTTATAAAATTATATCAGTTGATTTTAATCATTTGTATAATTATTTTAAAAATCATTTAACACAGCTTGTTTTCAATGCTTTGAAAATTATATGAACATTTTTCAATTTTTTTATTAAATCAGACATCCGTTCTCCTACCATTTTCTTCCTCGAAGTTTTAACGAAAGCTGGTTTTCATTTCTTTTTTTTTACTTTTGATAAGTTTCTGAAAAAGCTCTTGTAAAATTTAATAGTCGAACTTATCGTCGTATACAAGTTACTTTTTATAAGTTTCACCAAAGTAAAATATACATTTCTTAGTTTTATTTAATTATATGCAAAATTATTCGTTGGGTTGTACAACTTTTATTTGTTTAGTGTCAAAACAGTTAATTTCTCAGCAAGTATTTTATTTATGTAGAGTTAAAAAGTATATGAGTCGTGGAAATTTAATATTCAAAAAATGTTTATTAAGTTGTTAACTCTTAAAAGACTGTGTTAAAAAAATATTTTTGCATGCGGTGATAAAACTACCGTGTAACCTTACACAAAAGACATAATATTCTGATGTTCAGACATTAAAAAAAAAATGGACATACTGTTAAATAATTCCATCCATATTTTATAAAAATTATAATATTATTTAGGCTCGTTGGAGCAAAATATATTAAAAATCATAAATACGCCGGTCGTATGCCAAAAACCTTCTAATTGAACGAGTTTCTTCTTTTGTTTTGTCTCTTTTACACAAACACCAGCCACAAAGCTTCATATCAGTCTTTCTGGAAATAAATTATATTCTCGTGTTTTTTTCTTATACAGCAAAACAGATTGTTGTATTGGCTTCACTTTTATCTGTATAATTATTCTTCGCAAAGCAAGGATTTTTTTTTTCATTTGAAATAATAACTAAAAAAATAATTATAAAAATAACTTTCCGAATCCAATGTGAAAATGTCCATTATGGTGTCAGTTGTCAGTATAAATTTATTATCATATGTATGAGAGTTAAATAATAAACACAGACTATTGCAGGAGTATGCTGAAAGACATTGAAAAAATGTTTTTATTTCAAATCATTAAATTGTCGCTGTGCAGGCAAAGGTCACCGACCTTAAAAACATCATTTTGAGAAATCGCAATTTGAAATTTGAAACACCAAAAAAAAGTATACATTTTAAGTTTTGGAGGTTTTACGTACACAACCTTATTCATTCGACTTTTTAATAAATTTCGTTGATAACGTTTTCTTTCTGAACAAAAAAAAAAGGGGCGGTAGCTTAAATGTTGTAAAAAACTTTTGCTTATTTATAATCAAGACAATGTAAACCATAGGATTACGTAAAAAAATAAATAATTATAATGTAACGGTAACAAAAAAATATTAAAAAAAAAAATATAACTTAACATGTTATTTTTTATGTTTAATATATATTGTAACGCACCAATGCGATGGAACGATTGAATACTTTGCTCCTCAGACACGTATTCGTCTTGTCTCTTCCACAAATATCACCATCTATGGAAAAAAATCCCGGAGGGCCTATATTAGGACAGTCCGTGATTCTACAAGCCAGGGTGCCAGTGCTTCTTCGTGAGTAAATATCGAACGCTTAACGCCCAGTGAGCTGGATTATTGCCCAAAGATTTTACTACTGAAGCTTTCTTCCAATCCGCGTAGGGTGCTGTAATATTGAGCTTGATAAAGAGCCTTATAAAAACAATAAAAACTTGTGTGCAAACTCTCATTATAAATAAACGTTTTAAAAATAAAGACATTCTTACGTCAAAATATTAAAATTGTTTTTCATTTGAAATAAGTTTTTTTTTGTGTTAGAAAGAAAATGGCGCCCAACGGGGTGCCATAAGAATGTTTTTATTTTAAAAAGGTAAATTTATAACGTGAGTTTGCACCCTGGGCGTGTTGGAGGAAGGCTTCAAAAGTAAAATCTTCGGGCAATAGTCCAGCTCACTGGGCGTAAAGCGTTCGATATTTACTCACGAAGAAGCACTGGCACTCTGGCCTGTAGAATCACGGACTGTCCTTATGTAAGCCGTTGGAGCTTCTTTTCCATAGATGTTATAAATATGATAGATGATATAAAGTCACATAGTAAAGAACAAATATTTTGGATTTACGCATTTTTTTCTACGTTAATTTGGTGACGTTTGTCTCTTACATCAGAACACAATTTGTGATTTGAATGGCATGTTTATCTCAAAACTGTCATTTTTACCGTTAGTGACTTTTACCCAAATGGCAATACAATAGTGCAGACAAATTTATCTTTCAAATTATTCAACTCATCAAATTAAATACTAAAATTTTACTTGTTTAATTCATAAAATAAAGACATGCCTTTTCCCATGTAAAATAATGTCCTTGTATTCTGTCCCAATTCAAACAGGGTCATTAGTCTCACGAAGTTGGGAAAGCGTTTCCCTTTTATGTGATTTGTAAGCTTTGTAATGAATAAATAAAAAAGGATTTTTTTAAAAGCTCTCTTACCTTGCATTCTGTGGTCCCACGGACTTTATATCGTAGGATGAACTGGCTGTGATGGCGTGATCAGGTATCTTCCCTTCCTCCATCCCAAGAGGCGACTTGCATTCCCCTGTGAACAAAAATGTTGATTTAATTAATTTCACATACTACTAACTTTAATATGTCTATGAAAATAAGCGCTTTTGTAAAACGTGTTTGTAACATGTAATTGCAAATACGTGTATTGTAAAAAAATTTAATAAAAAAGTAACAAATAGTAAATCTATTAAATTAAGGAATGTGTCTTTCATTTAACCTATTAAAAAAATATACTGGATTATAAAAATTTAAACGACAGTGTAATTGACGTGAGATACACATAAAAACTAAATATTGTGCCAATAAAATATACCAGTAAAGAGGCTAAATTTACAATTAAATATATGTGAAATTCAAAACAAACAGAAAAAACTGTATGTACGACATTAATTATGAATTTTTGTTTAAAGATTATTAACCATTAAGTGGTAAGCTGCTGTGTGCTCTAGGAGCAATGTCTTCGCTGGCCAAATGTAGTTATTTTGAGAGTCTCATACCCGTATGCAGAGACAAAACTTAAGGTGAGGAAAGTACATTCTAATTTCAAATGCAGAAAATAACCCGAAGGTGAAGAAAATAAAAGTTACTCTCCTCACCTTAAGGTTTGTCTCTGTATACGGGTATCAGAATTTCAATAAAATATTGTCAGCATTATAAGGTAATAGAAAAAATACGCGCTTTTCAGAACAATTATTATGTTCACCGAGTCTGACATTTAATACTGATTCGTGTCCATTCAAACAATTGGAAATTGAAACAGAGCCTTTATTCCCCTTTTCAAGGACCACAAAACATTGTAATCTCAAAACGATGAAATAATTTTTCATGATTAAATGGTGAAATAATATTTCATTATTATTTTTGTAGCAGAAAGGAGCATTTTATATGAAAATGATTTTCGTTGCAACCCATGGTACATGTCAAATAATGTATTTCATAGACCCCCTGGCAACACGAAAGATTGATTTTGACAAATTATAATATTAGTAAAATACTTGTTTTGAGTGTTTGTTAGATACAATTATTCAACGTCATTCTCCGTATTCAGGCAGATTCATCTGTTTTGTATATTGTTCATTCGTAAAATAGAACCAGAACCCTGAACGAGAGTTTTTGACGCAAAATTCACACGACAATATCACAACGTACCGTTAAACCAAAACATCAATTCAAAAACGTTATAGAATTTGGTTGGGTATGATAATCTACCTCATTCCTTATTCCGTTCAGCAAAGGTAAAAACATATTTACGTCAGTTCTACTTAATACTTAATCTTACACGTAATTTTCGTTTAATAAAGAATTAATACGTATTGAACCTTATTACTCAAACAATAAATTAATAGTGTATTTGAAGAGAAATGTTTTTTTTTTAGTTTTACATACCTATTTCCGTATTTCCTCCGACCACGCAATAACTTTAAACGCATGTTTATATGATATTATAAAAATAACTATTTTTAACAATATCTTGAGCGGGTCCAAATCATTAAAGATAAGGTTAGATATGATCGAAATGTGTGATAACATTTCAAAAGCAAAATATTAGTCAAATCTAGCCATCTCTTCAATCATTTGGACATCCTTAAAAAATCCTTGATTAATCGAACTTTAAATTACCATCCTTTTTTGATATTTATTTTTATAGGGTCAATCGTTTAAAAAGGGGAGGAACGGAATGGACAAATATGAATTTACTAGGCTTTACAATAAAATGTTCCTCATTCAAATGTTCTTCTTTTAATGTTCCTCTAAAAGTTCTTAGAAATAACTTTTTTCATATTCCTCTTGTTACATGTGATAACAGACAAAATTCACATTTATTGCAAACTTTTAATAACTTTAGTGCAATAAAAAAGCCATCAAACATATATTTATTTGAAAATAATCCCAATGACGTGCATCGTTTGCTTTTGAAATAACTCGTAGTGTCTATTTCTTGTTTGGATTTAGAGTACGGTTTTTTTTGTTAAAATTATTATTTAATGCTCCACAAGAACACATTTTATATTTGAATTAATAGTTTTGTATTCTGAAAATCAAATGAATAATATTAGGTGAATAAAATTGGTGCCATGAAAAAGAGACGGGCTCGTCTCGAAGCCGGTAGCCATAGAAAAGTTGGTAAGTGGTTATTCACAAATATTTACTAAAATTTACAATGTTTCTTTTCGTTTTCTTTGCCGATTATGTTGTGTATCGTCGCGACGCGGCGGAAAGGATTTCCAATAATCAGTGTTTCTGTTCACAAACTTCCAGCCGATGATTGATCCGTTCAGGCAATTCTGCTAATTGGGGGCAATTTCGATGGTGGTTGCTCCCCCACACATTCCCTGAAGGAAAATGTTCCACAGATAGGGTCGAGTTTCCCTTGCGTTAATGCGAATAACGACTTTGGTTTGCCTCAAATAGGGTGCTCGCTAAATCTCCTCTGCGAAATTCTCGTGTTTCATTACGTTGCGTTACTGTAAATGATGAAAGTTTTCTTATGTTTCCCTAGTCTTAATTTTTATTATTTTAACGTGATTCTCAAACATGTACATCACTTAGAGCTATTCAAGATACAAAGCACTTTAGGTTAGTACAAACAATAACGTTTCTCTGTTTAAAAGCGGAATACCTAATTAGATACAAAACAAACGAATAAACGAGATTCTCTCAAAAATTTATACCACTATACCTACTCATTAGAAAGTAAATAATGTTAGTTCTTTAGGTCTATTTATTTAATTTTACGATACGCCCAAAAGAGATCTACAGTAATAATACAACTAAAGTACAAACATTCAAAGTAATTATTTTTAAAAGGCAAAAAATATTTATATTTTTAAATGTGTACGAACTAAAAAAAAGATGTTGAAACGCAAATAAAAAATAAACTCAGCGCTATAAAAATACAGAAAAAAATTTAAATGAGAACACGTTAGGAGGGATTTCATACTTATCGAAAATTTCCCAGGTAGTGGTCCTTGCGGACTATCAAATGTTTTCTCGTAGTCGTAAGGGCTGAGTTCATTTCACTGGTTTGCTGGAGAATACATGTCATGGATATGGTCCACACTGACTTATTAAGCAATTTGGTTGACTCTCAGAATCAACAGTATAGGAGCTCTGTTCTGCCCAAGATTATGTGTGCAAGAACCTTTCCTGGAACGCTCGGCAGAGTTTTTCCGAGGTAATGATTAAATATTCTTATGAAAGGCAATGAGCGTGACATTAATCAAGTCCCTCGGATGACATTTTTCATCCCAGAATTTTGCTGACAAAGTATGAAGAGGCTGAATAATTGTATCACAACAACTTTTTATCAGTTCGGGATGAATTCCATATTCACCTGGCGCCTTTCCGTTCTTCAGACATTTCCCCACCTTAATGATTTCATTGTTGGTCAGAGAACGGTCGATGATATGCGCTGCACTATGAATATCTGTTTGAGAAGTTTCTACCTCGTTATCGAAAAAAGAGGGAAGTGGGCGAGTAAGGACCCCGCAAAAATTATTCTTCCAGATGTCACACTTTCGTTCGATGTCAGATTCAACCACCCCACTAGGACTGCGAACAGGGCCCAGAGACTTTGCTGTCTTTCCACATATTGTAATTTGTATTTTGGAATCATTTCTGCGAAATGCTTTTTCAGCTGCGTTCATTTGCGAATCCAGCAAGCGTTGTTTGTCCGTGCGAGCAGATCTCTTGACAATGTTATCTTGATTTTTGTAATTTGTAATTTTTTATATTTTTATTTTATTTCCTTTATTGAGGCCTTCTACCAAGACATGATAATATTAACCAATAATAAGTATCATTCATTTACTAGTTACCATGATCATAGAAACAACAACACCAGAAATGAATATTTAAAAAATTGTATACAAACGTAAAATTAATTCAACAATGCGTAATAATGATATTAATTATACTACGAGTATTTATCTAATATTTTTATGTTATGCTGTATTTATCAATAAAACTAAGGTATAATAAAAAGTGAACAATTTTTTTTTTTTGTTAATCCAAAAAATATTTTAATACACCTACTGCGTGTAACGTATTCCTCGTGTCTAAAGAAATTGCGTTATTTTTTATATTTTTGAAAAATGTTTTTTTAGACAAAGCAATTTTTTTTGTTCAATAAAATGATTACATTACTTTTTTATTTTTTTTATTTTCCAATTTTTTGCACAGTTTTTCTCATAATGATGAGATCATAATGACCATGTTTTGTTTTCAAAAATGTATTTCTATTTACATTGCGAATTTTACTGAGTTTAGTCATGCGCGTGTGTTAAGACACGGATGAAAAGGATTAATTTTGGGCGTAGGATTAAAACAGGCACGAATTTTAAAAATAAAATGTTACCTTTGTATATATTTTTTATGGAAGTAATTTTGTAGTTCCGGCGCGTATTTTCAAGGAAAATATTTTTGTATACTGTGTAAATCTCCATTCTTTGTCTAAAAGAACATTTGTAAAAAATAAGTATCACAGTTGATGATTCGTTTTGTGTTGTCAAAAAAAGTGGATGAAATTACGCATTGTTAAATTAGTAAATATTTAACTCATTTACTCTTGTTTTCTTTTCTAACCCAATTCTACAATGAAATAAACTTTTTCCAAATCGGTTAGAATTTTGAAGGGTAAGGTAATTTGAAACTAAATTATAATCTATTGTATGTATACCTTGTAAACTGCATTATGACTGAAATTACATGACGGTCACGTGACTTTGACCTATCCTATAAAACTATTAGCTCTATACAAATAACCTTTTCTGAACAACCCAATACAATTGTTTTTTAATTTATTCATATTTTTATTATTTTATTTATGTTTAATATTTTGTAACGTCAGGAAAGTAACTTGATTTGTATTATGTTAATTTTACATTTCATCAACTACGTATTTGGGTGGTTTTATAATAAACAGCCATAACTTCTTAATTGCAAATTAAAATACATTTTTGAAAAGAAAGATTGTATAATTTGTCTGAACAGAATGGTCTTTGACAAGTGCATACTACTGATGATACATACCTTTTTGGCTTGAGAGGACAACCCTTACAGTAAAGAGTGTCCAAAAATTTTGATGCATGCAACAGTTTATGGAACTGCAGATATATGATTTGAGTCTCAGAGATATAACAAAAATTGAAGAGATTAGATGGAAAACCAAAAGTGTTTATGTCATTTACCGTGAGCCAAAACTAAAGTGGCAAATAAAAAGACTGCTGGAAAGCCACTAAAATGATGACTTTTAAACTTAAACTTTGATGACATATTATCCAGATAGCTGGTGGTGCCTGGATGTGGAAGAGTCAAGACAGCGATCGGTGGAAGGAGTTAAAAGAGGCCTACAGCCAGTAGAGGTGAGAGGTAGACTAGAGAAGAAGACGAAGACTTCGCACCCTATAAAACTAATGTACGAGATTATTTTTTATTTTTTCGTAATACAAAATTAATTATTTATTTCTTTAGAATATATTTTTAAAGCCAAACCACATGAATATCTTTATCCACAACTTTTGAACATATCTTCTTTCATATTTTTTGAGAATTTTTAATGAGGTCACGGAGCTAACGTTTTACTCAATAAGCAGCTTAATGACGTCTGTTGCTCTAGAAAAATGCTTTTTCCTATTCAACAAAGTAATTTTATGATGTGTGATATATTTCAAAGTTGCCGTCATTAGGCTCCCTCTCTGCATCTGTACTTATTTTCATCAAAGGATGCAAGTAAATTGTGATTTTGTACAAATTTATGAAAAACGCCAATTTGGGAGATTTTGCGCTAAAACTACCTACATGCGACATGTGACGATAGTACTCGTATTAATATGTCATGGGGTTACTGCCAAAAGTTGGTAGGTCCATAAAACATGTTATGGAGTTAACGAAAATTTCAAGTTTGACATTCTGACAGAAAAAAATGTCTAGTGATATTACAATGTTTTGGCAGTAAAGATACATGCCAATTTTGACTTGTTCATTGCCTAAGTTAATATTGTTAGTGTTTTTACAAACTTCTTCCTATTTGATAATATTAATTACTAGACTTACGTTATTTTTCTTTCAAAAAAATATAATCTTCAAAACTGCTTTACTGAGATTAAAGGAGCTAGAAATTTTCCCGGCATAGATATTTACGTAAAGACACACAATTCATCGCTAACTCCATATACCTAAAATGTGGCCTTACCAACTTTTGGCAGTAACCCTACGATGTATTGTATTTTTAATATTATATTTTTTAAATCTATATAAGTGATCTTGTACCCACAAATTACTAGCCGTAAATTTGCGGCTTTTAGTAAAGACAGACACTATTTTTCTACCATTCCTTAAATCCTTTGTGGTGTACCACAAGACTCCCATTTAGGACCGGTATTGTTTTTATGGTATTAATACATTTTTCGAATCAAAGGAAGTTTACATACTTTTGATTTCTGGTGTCATCAAAATGTTAAAAGAGTCAATTTTTTAATATTATTGTAACGATCGCAAATATTGAAAAATTGTATAAACGGTCTAATCAAAATCATATCATTATAAATTTGGATAAATGTCATCCAATATCATTCCATAGAAACAATAATCTAATTATGTTTTCATATACCAATATATTGTTGAATTAAAAATATTAATAGCGTTTTAAAATATCACAAGTTAAATGACTCGTCAGATATCTTCAGCCCGGGGTAGACTAAATAAATTCTTATGTTACATGCAAGTGCAAGCAGGGGTTGTATGGTCATGATAAGCAATCGTGATTGTAAAATTACAAAATAAAAGTGGGACAAAACTTGAAATAGTTTTTTTATTAGTTTTATTTGAACGCAGTTTCACCAAGAAATTCCAGTAAAAACCCAATATATTAAATATTTTGGTATCGTTTTTGATGGATGTCTTGCTTCTTTTCCTCAAATTTGTGAAATTACCATGATAGCGTTGAAACGCATTTTTACGATAACAAATAAATATTATAATTTGATTAAAACATTACACTAAAGATAGAAAAGGGAGTATTGAAGTTTGGGCGTAAAAATGACTTATGACCTGTTTTTGGCATGTTTGAGTGGCCACTACACTTTGTGTAACATTTGCCATTCTGCCTATGTTTGAACATCCACGCTTCTTCTGTAACTGCATTTGTTGATTTTTGTGAAGCTTATTATTATTATTTAAAAAAATGTTAAATAACCGAAATGTGCAACAATTGCGCTTACCGTTAACGAAAGCTTCGGTCCAACCAATGGTAGTAAAGACCAATATGACGCTGGCCACCAGCCTGCTTGGGCAGCCAAGCTTTCCCTTCATCGCGAGGTGCTAACTGCGTCAACTTATGGTAGAAGCGGAGACGCAAACCTTTCACGGACCAGCTTCAGCATACTCTCGCTGGCCTTCCCCTAGCACTTTTAACATGGCAGCATTGTGCTTCGTCTTCATTCAAATGTAGAAGACATCCGACTTTTCGTTATCCTGCAACAATAAAAAAATCATTAAAATAAATACATCCCATTATAGTACAAATTAATCAACCAACCCACGACAGATCATGAACTCCGACAATTTTCTTTATCTTCTGTATTTCATAATAACAAGCTACAAAAAGTGACTTGGTGGGATTTTAGTTTTAGTAAAAATATAACAAGTGAAATTTTTTTAAAATTGTAAAAATGTATAATTTTACTATCAAATAAAAAAACAAATAAATGATAAAGTTTGGTGTCTTTTATTTCAAACATGTTGTGACAAAGCCAGAAATGAAATAATGTAGTATTTTGACGTTTCCGTTTTTAATTTTGAGAAACCCGCTTTTGTTGTTACATGTGACGTCACCGTACAAATTTAACATTTATTTATTCTATGTCAATTTTTTTAAGCAGGGGTGTATGATTTTTCTTCTTTATTGATGATACTGGTAAGTGTATCTTAAATATCGCAATTTCTACTCTTTTTATAATTTTCGTTGTGAATTTAATAAAATTTTGTTATTACAAATAAAGAAAATTATTTTGATAAATTATTATGCGTATCACAAATCTTTCTCTTGAATTTGTTCTTGTTGATATTTCTGTCAAGATTCTCTCCTTGGAGTTAAAAATTCAATACTGAATGTCTACAATTTAGGATAAACTCAAAAACTTTACTACACAATGCCTGATGTAACAATTTATTGTCCTTCAAAAGTATTAATTGTGCCTTATCATGTATAAAAAAAATAACATTCAAATCAATCAAATCAAAATAAAAACCCATCTTTCAATAGTTTGCTTATAATTAAGCAGGTTTCTATTTAAGTTTTACCATAAAATTGTTGATTGCAATTTTTTGAATGATGCAATATTTTTTTCTGTTCCCGTAATTAAAAAAATTTTTTTTTTTTAAAGCTAAGTGTAATTGATTAACTGACAAAAGTGTTCTCTATCCAAAATTAGTTGTGTGGTAATAATTATTATTGTGAGTACAAAATATATACGTTAAACTTATTTAGGTAAATAAAGTCCGTAGGTACTGGCCCCCCCGGTGAGTGTAAGGGGTGTGTGGAGAGTGGTGGGTAGCATTGCCCCTGACGCGAGTAAATCCGCGTGAATTATGCGAAAACTTTTAGGCAGCACCTCTACCCCTGAAGAGTAATATCCGTGTAATGGATGGAACGAAAATTATAGAGTAAATAAAGTGGAATTTTTAAAACATTCAAAGTGGATTTTACTTTGGGTTTTGTAACAAATTATTATTGCATAAATGGTGATAAATCAAGTCTGTTGATGCTATTTTGAATGTACTTAATGAACTAATAGCAAACATATTGTTTTAATTACTTAAGTTCCAAAAATGAATTTTTAATTATTATTACAGTCACATTTCAAATTTGAATAAATATAAACAAAAAAGTTATCTATAAAGTTTATATTTGAAGCACTAACTTTGTGGTTATTCATTATAATAAAATAAATAAAACAACTAAACCGCTCGGTAAAAATAAATAAAAATTAGTGGTTAAAAACAAAGTTGTTTTATTTATTTTATTAGAAAAATTATCTATTTATATGCATGTACAGTGTTAATATTTTTAATATAGTATTACAATATTATTATATCAGGTTGTGGTCCTGTGGCTAGTGTCTCGGACTCACAGACCAAAGGTCCGTGGTTCGAATCCCACTCTACCCCAATTCGATTTCATTTTCTAATAGTGAATTATTTACAACTCGTTAAAATGGCCCTCAAAATTAATAGTTTGGGTAAAAAAAAGAACGCAAATATTTATTTTTAAAACAAAAATAAAATGCCTCCCTTTTGATTGTTAATGTCCCAACTTAGCACAAAATTACTTTAGAAGTTGGAAATAGATGATTATTTTATTTGAATAAAAATACAAAAAAATGCTTGTACTTTGTTTCTATGAGATTCACATCAATGATTTGATTGAATTTTTTTTTTATCTTTTTATCTAGGAAACGCGGTAATATTCATACAAAAGTGTTCCCTTATTGTTTTCATGGATTATGCCACTAGATCAATGTTTCTTTTACACACTATAGATACATATCATTGGCATGTCTGTTTTTTTTTTTTTTGGTCAATAGTTTTTATTGGAACTAGGACTATCCAAAAATCAAAAACAGGGCACAGTTTATCTGCCGTCTTTAGACGTACGGTCTACTAATATAATAAATAATTTAGAAATACCGTGTAATGGGAAGTATTGACACATAACATTTCTGACAGAGTAAATAATCTGAAATTCCTACTGTTTACTAAAACCAACAGATTGATTAATTGAAGAAATATGGTTTAACTTTGGCAAATAAACTTTGTCGCGAGAAGCGTAAATAGCAGTTCTCAATGGAGTCAGGGTACCGACCCTGATGTATGGGAGCAATGTAAAAACTTGGAGAAACAGGGATGAAAGTAGGACAAATGCTACCGAAACGTGATCTCCCAGGCGAATGTGTCATAAAACTATGTGAAAAATGAACGAATTGCGAGATCCATACATTAAGCAAGGCTGAGATAAGCATTCTCGACAAAATCAAGAAAGGAACTCTGCATTGGTTTGGACATGCACAGCATGGACAGCAAAAGGACGACTAAAATAATTTACGATGCAAATATTGATGGATGCAGAAATAGAGAAAGACCCAGAAAGACATGGTATGACCAAATCTAACAAGTATTTTAATATATACATGTCAAAAGTCGGAAAATTGTCGCGCGTGCATGGTAAGGTGTATGAATGTAGATAAAGCGAGATCTGTTAGCTAAGACAGAGTGATATGGCGTTCTATCCTCTCTGCTTATCCTTACGGGAAAACGGCGTGACAGTTTGTTTGTTTGGATGTTTAAACATTGGCAACATTTTGAATGTTACGCAGTGTGAAAAGTGATCACTCGAACCGGCCAATGACGGGTCATTAGTCATCAACCCTCGAAACGCCTACACTTTTTGATTATTTTTTGAAAATTGATTCTCCGTCTCTGTTGTAACATCAATGTCAAGTCTTATTCAGTTCTTGCATTAGTAAAAATAATCATTCAAACGTAGGTACTTAAAATGTTCGAATAATGATTTCTCTACCGCCGGTACTGTATATTTTGTACTGAGCACACATGACCTGCCGGAGTACACGTGTTAGTGGAGGCTATAATAGCACGGGCTATTACGGTATTCGCCCAACTTTTTACTATCTGGTGGCCCCGACAGAGTCGAGATAAATTCACCCCCCCGAACTTATTTATTTCAGAACATCCATAACTGAAACTGTCGGCGATGCTTAAAGTCACACAAAGATAAATCTCGCGGATGATTTAGAAATTTATAAGGTTTACACCGTTGAACTACCCCTTTTTTAAGGTAAACTATCAAATTATGCCAAAAATACATACATAAAAGGACGTTTAACCAAGAGTTGTACGTTTAAGAAAAACAACGTTATATTCTGCCAAAAGATTACATTTTCTCCTTTTATACCTGGGGTGGCATTCTGAATCTTTTTTACCCCCCAAAGATTGGTAAATTTGTGGATTTTTGCATGCGACTACACTTTGCTTCATATATGAACTTGCTGAGGATTATAGGAGGTCACATTATTTTAATTGTTAATCATTGTTTATTTTGTAAAATAAAAATGGATAAATAAAAAAATAAATGTCAAATGATGTATAAAACTGTCTAAAAAACAAAAAAAAAATGCGGTTTGGTCAAATCAACTTACTGGTGTTCTCTATTTAGCTGTGTCTTTTCTTAGGTATGCTACCAAATTATGCCAAAAATACATACATAAAAGGACGTTTAATCAAGAGTTGCATCGTTTAACATGAACTGCATTATATCCTGCAAAAATATGATTTTTCTTCTTCTATACTTATACTGGTAATCAAAATCTTCTGTACCCCTAAATAGTGGTTAATTTGTGGATTTTTTGCACGCAACTACACTTTGCATTATATATGGCCTAACTGATGATAAAATGTGAAATGACGTATAAAACTCAATTCAACCTAATTGTTTCGGGTAATGCTCGAGGTCGCAATAATGTTCCAAATGAAAATAATCATATTTGGTTTCACGTGCTTATATTATATTGACGTTTAATCACCAGTGTGGCCATATATGAAGCAATGTGTAGTCGCAAGGAAAAAATGATAATCCCCAAATAAGCCACTATCAAGGGGTTAGAGAAGATTTAGAATACTATTCCTGCATTATAACCTAAAAACTTAATCCGACTTTCAAAATAGGCAAACACTAAATAATGTGTATTCCATATTTTTTAATTATTTAATCATAATATGGTTTCTCCCACACATTAACGGCCACTCATTTACATTTTCATTCAAAAACACACCTTTAGACACACACATATACCCTCTCTCACACAGTAAAACCAAATCCTACTCCCATACGCACTCACCTTCAGAAAAAAGCATTTAAAAATAAATTGTGTATTGTAACTGAATGTTATTTTAAATAATTATTCTTTATTATTAATATTTAAAGCATTTACTTTGTGGTCAAACAGTTTACTAAATGTTTGTTTATAACCACTTACCGAATTTATAATCAAACAAACTTCCAATATAGTCCTTTATACGATGTTTCGCTGTAATGGTAACCCTATTAAACCTATTAAGCTTACCCCCTTCCTCGACTCCTTTCATTAATTCTCAAACAAAAGAATATTTTCATAATTTCATCAGTGCATGTTTGTCCTAATCAGTGCATGTGCTTATTAAAATGCATGCCGTGTTGGTTTTATATTTTTGTGCAACAACTATGGTGAAGATGTATAGTGTGTTTTGCATGTCGGTTTGCATGTTGGTTTAATTAGTGTCCTGACGAAGAAACGGGTACGTCTCAAAACCCGTAGACAAAGAAAAGTCCGTAAGTGGTTATATACAAATATTTAATTAATTTTTATTTTTTTTAATTTGATTTATTTTACTGTTTTTACAATGCACATAGATGTTTTTTGTTTCTGGTACTGACTAGTCCTGTTTAGCTAGGTGGATTTTATAAGTAATTTTAGTATTACAATAAAAAATAAAACACAAATAAAAATTGTAAATTTGTTCTAAAAAATGTATTGCAACTGACGTCTTTATTTCAGGTTCCAACGTGTTAAAATACCTGAGCCACATTGCCGGAAAATGCCTTTTAAAGGCAGCTTTACTTTGAGGTACCCTAAAGTTAATGCTCGATGTGCATTGTGTTTTAATATTTTGTTGAGTCCTATTCTTTTTGAAAAGCAGAAGTTAGTTACAGCCGCCCTGACATAAAGCTGTCTGATAGTAAAGTTTGCAAATTAGTTGACTCAAATATAGTATCTGAGGGGTACGTGGGAGGCAGTTTTAGTATTATTTTTAGTAAATATCTAATTAAATTTATGAGGGTTATTTAAAAAGGCGTGACTTTTATTTATTGTCAAAATAACTTTATTTTCTAGCTATTTTCAACTATTCGTGAAAACATACAGAAAATAGGAGCTGCGAGGTAATTCAACGGAAAGTGATATTTGGACCTCTGATCCAACGCGACGTTTGCAATAATACCAATGGATCCGGCTTATAATTTTTAAGTTAATTTATTTTAATCAATTTTTTTTCACATTAAAAAACAATGATAAACAATAAAAATAATCTGACCTGGGTACCCGTGTCAAGGATATTTAACAATATGGTTTTTTTTAAATATGTTTTTGCTTGTGTACTTTTTAGTTATTGTAGTTATAAAATTCGCAAAATAATATGTAGGGCAAATCTGGATGTAATTTGCAATATGTATAAAACATTACAAATTATTAAAGTGAAAATATGAAGTGTATTTATGCATTCGTACCTCGTCGGTAACCAAATTATAAGTCTCGTGTATGGAAGCCCAACGCTAATCACTACACCACAAGGCGAATAAAAAACTCTAAACCCATTAATAAATAAATTTCGTAATCTTAATTTGTTGCAGCAGAGGTAAAACATTTTTAAGAAGGAAATATGGAAGTCTAGGCATTTACAGGGCTTATGACCTATCGTTGGCTGGTTTAAGCTACCACTTTACATACTGTGTAACATTCTCTTTTCTGTCAATGTTTTAACATTCACATTTCCTCAATTGTTCTATCAGTTGTCTTTTGTGAAATACAAGAGCTGAAACCTTTATCATGTGGGTACATTCATCCGACTGAACCAATTAATTTATCAATTTATTTGGACATGCTCAAAACATTATTGATATTTTGTAATAATCGACTTTTTTGGGTGATTATTGACAAGTACATAATCGCGTGTAGTGTACTAAAATCAGTTTTATTAAATTAATTGTTAAATCTTAATAGGTATTCTGAATTTTAAAATATGTATCGATTTTTCTTGTATTCAAGTTTTTTTTTTAATTCTTAAATTACAATGTTTTTTCCCTACTTGTTTTTTTTATTACTTTAAAATAATTTTTAGCTATTTTATCTTTTTTTGGTTGAAAATTTATTTATGTGTACTCTTTTATCAATTTTTTTACCAATAATGTCTAAGATTCTGATTGCAAACTATTAGTTCATAGTTTATCGGGACAATTATTGTTCAATATTTAATAATATTATGTATTTATTTATTTATGCTTTATTTAGTTCGTTCATTACATCTTTAGAACTATTTTAAGCTTTTCATGACATTACAATTTTTTTATCTTAATTTCTAAATTTTTTCAAATTTTTCAATTTTTTTTTCAAATTAGTTTAAATATTTCGATCTTTTCTATCTCCTTTATTTCTTTAGGTAACTCATTGTACAGCTTCAATTCCTTGTACAATGAGTTTTTAGATTCTGTTTTTCTCCTCATTAGTAATCATATCTTTTTTTTATCCCTTGTTTCATATGTTTGACATTGTTGGTTAAATTTCATTATTGTTTTTATTTCATTCATCCCCTTAATTATAATATGTATAAAAATTGTTACATTATATTTAATTTGCTGCCTTACTGTGAGCAAGCCAATTTCTTTATTCATTATTTTTACATTAGAATATATATTTCTTTTGATTGATTGATAATTGAATCTTCATTGTCTTATTTTGAAGAACTTGTATTTTTTTTTATTTCTCAAATATGCAAATATACCGTGTGCATTTAAAAAAAAATATGTCTCTTATAAGAAAACAATTAAAAAAGCGGAGAATTGAAAACAGTGATATTGAATTAAAAATAACTTTTATTCAAACTTGGTTAAAAATGGCAAAAAAAACTTGACAAAAACTAGTTGTAAATCTAGTAATTTTTGTCTCAATTCTAACCTACAATATAAAACTAGATTATCATTAAAATACGCCGTATCGATTTTGATATCCCAGTCAAGCTGTCGATGTGTCAATTAAAAGCGCATTTTATAATTGATCCAATAATCGGAATTGAATATATCATTGCTTTTGAAGTAAAATAGTATAAAAAATTAAACGTCAATATTTTAATTACATCAAGTTCCTGAAAGCTTTTGAAATGATTTCTGGTACGGGCGTGCTCATACTTCAATGTTTAAAAATATAACAGACGGTAGTTATATTACTTAACTTTTCGTTTTCCATTTATATTACTTAACTTTTTGTTTTAATTTACAAAATAATTGATGTTGAAGAGTACTCATTCCAACTCCGGATCCCATTCAATAATTAACAATACATGGAAACAGTATACTATTTACCTAATGAAATAAATAATATAAATGCCTATACTAACAAATGGTGAGTTGAGGAAGATCTATGACTTCGGTAATTTTTATTTTTTGCATCATTGCAAAATATTATTAATTATTATTTATTTGATTAAAAAAATATGAACACAACAGATGGAGAACATTTTCGGAGCAAGGTTTCACATTCGTATACAAATTTGTGTAAGAAAATAATCAAATTACAAGAACCTTTAATATCAGAATTATAGTAAAATAGTATAAGTTGTAAAATGTAATTTTACTCCATTAAAATTCTCAAAACATGTTCAAAATATTTGACATAAATAATAAGTTTCGATCAATATTCTGCAATTGGTATATTGAGTATTGAAATATTAATGAAATAATTTTATTAAATAATGATAATTTTTTTATATTAAAAATTCTCCAAACAAATCAAATAAAAATAAAAAAATTAAATTCAGTTCGATACTCTAGAATAACCTCTGAGTCTAAAATATATTTTATATTTAAAAAACGCATAACTAATGATGCAAGTAACTTCTTTGTTTATCTCCTTATACTTTATACTACAAGGATTCATCCTTAACGACATGGCGAAACCACTTAACCTTAAATATAGGAGTATAGTTTGAGAGATTCTTAATACTGATTTTATTGTTACATTGTTGACAATGAGAAAAATTTAAATGTAGTGTAGACAAACGTATACCGGGACCAGAGTAGAATACAGTTATTTAATATATCGGTGACGTCAATGTGCACTTGAATACATGATATTTAAATTGACGCGAATCAAAGCCCTTTCTTAAAAAAAATATTGAAAAAAATAATAATTCCAATTTCCTTAACGAAATTTAATGATGCATTTGTAGGTATTATAAAAAAAGTATATCGAAGCAATGTCAAGGTGAGGGTACGTTCAATAAAAAATTCCCTCGCAATTCAAAAGGAAAACATAATCTTATATAAGTTTTCCAATACGCGAAAGGAATCGGGTGGCTTTATTGAAATATAAATCAGTTTTGTCGCCGTTTCATCTATAGTCTTACTTTGGCACTTTTTAGGGGTGGGATCTCAGTAGCAGACAGGGTGTAAGGAGACAAATCAAATTTTGTGAAAATGGAATTAATTACAGGGGTTAATACATAGGGGTGGATACTACCCTGATTCGCTTTGAGGGGGTTACGCGCCTCGCTGACTGTAATATTATTTGACGCTACTCTTTTAAGCCCGAAATTTTTTTAATCCTATGACTTTTAAGTACCACCAAGGTAGACCGGATTGAAAAAATATCAAGTTGTCCAATCGATTTGGAACGACTGATACTTTTAAAAAATCATTGAGTATATTTTTTGGTTGGTAAAGTATCACAATTTTTTTCTCTCTGGATTCAATTATATATTTATTTACACATTTATAAAATTCAGTGTAAGAATGTTTGTCTTTTGGGGACACTTTGAAAAAGTTTTAATACGTTTTGGATACTTGAGGGTATTAGAAGAAAATTTAGAAATTTGCATTGAGGGAGTAACTAAGGTATTTGAGAAAAACTTTGAAAAAAGAATTATGAAATTTCTAATTATCCTTCACTAACTCTAAGGAGAATGCTAAGTTAACGATGCCAAGTTGTATAATTGAAACCAGTTTTTGCAAGATTTAGAGACGGTTTTGAATTACGTTATTATTAAGAGAGGTATTTTTTTATGTATAGTTTATTTTGGCATCAATAACTAATTTTTCGTTTTTGCTGGAGTTTTCTAAGTTTGCTTCCAATACACCCACTGGCTAATTAATTGAAATAGAACTCTTTTCAGTAATTCCGTCAACTAATTTTTGTTTTATGTAGATAAGTATTTTTGTTCTTATGATTTACCTAAATTGTTATAAGTCCATAAACAGTTTTGTTAGGAATTTATTATAGACGTATGAATTTTTTATATGCAAATGGAGTGGCACATATTATTTTTGTATATTTCTTAACTGATATTCATTTGTATTTTTATATGGCATACATTATTAATAAATAAATGATTCATTTTATGGTTCTAAAGTATTCTAAATTTATGACAAAATACTTTATAAACATGTGGAGGCATTTAAAAAGGATCTGCCAAAAACTTCAGAATATAAATATCGCAATCAAAACTAATAAATTCTCAGAAGTGGATTTGTACCAAAAAAAAATGGAAAATGCTTAAATAAAAGCTTGTCGCAGCATAAATAATTTAAGTTTTAAGATTTGATTATATTTTGCTAAATTTATTATTGACACTCAATTTATTATGGACACATTCAAATTCGTTTTAAATATGATCGTTTAGTTACTTTTTGAATGATAAAATAATTTTTGGTTTTCAAATCATTTTCTTTTTTTTCTGTAAAAACGGTTATCAAGAAGTGGTTAATTGTAATTAAATTTTTAGGAGTCGACAAAACTACCACAAAACCTCAATCCAGTTCCGATTTTCAGTAATATACCAAAAAATGTATGAACGTATTTCTCATACCTAATTTATTTTATCGAATGGATGTAAGAGACCCTTGGTATTGAGCGAGAGTTTGTTACCATATATATATTTGCCTGTCATACCTAATCAAGACCACTGATCACTAGTCACCTTTTCAGTTCTCATTGGGGTAATTCTCATTCAGGGCATCCACGTCGCGGAGTGGGCACCTTTCCCTTTAAGGTGCCGGAGTGTTTGGATTACTGAGTTTGGATAAGGACCCAGTATATTGTAAACATATCAGTTTAGAATCAGATTTCAAGATATTTTTTTTTTGTTGTAGAACATAAAATAAAATGTTTCAATTGGTTTTACGACACACTTGTTATGCTGTTCTCTACTTACTTGAAAAATAAACTGTATTAATTAAAAATACGAGTATTTGTTTTCCTTTGTATCTAGGCGGATGAAAATTAAAGTTCTGAATGTAAAATAAAACCAGAACTCAAGAAAAGTGTTTTCGTTTCGATGCTCTTAGGAAAAACTTTTAAATTGGGAAATCAAGTGGAGATAAGCCCGCCTCCTTGTAAAGCAGTAAACGCTTTCGCCTATTATTATTGACGTCCTGGGTTCGAATTCCGGCAAAGTGGATGTTTAGTGAAATATTTATTTCAAAGATATTTTGAAATGCAATATTTATGTGTTGTTAATCTGTTCAAACAGTCTATCTGAAGGCATTTGGATATACTCATTTTAATAAATAATTATTAATAAATAATAATAATAAACAAACATTTGCGTTCTTATGATTAACCCAAATATGTATTTCAGTTTTAAGGGCCATTTTCGACGAGTTTTAAGTAACTCATTATTAGAAAATAGGAATCACGTTGGGATAGAGTGGGATTCAAACCGCGGACCTTTGATCCGTGAGTCCAAGACACTAGCCACGGAATTAAATTTCTGACTCAAAATACTTAAAATATTGATGATTTTTTTTTATTGATTAAACTATGCTGCTATTAATAATAAGGGTGATGTTTTAACTTATTTTGTCGTATTGAAAAGGTATGCTTCAATTTTTTATGGGCTAAACTGAGATTAATTAAAATATTGAATGATTGAAAACGCTTTGAAACAAAATTGTTTCCTTAAAAACACAAGAAATTTCCGACCATCAGACGATTTTACGATTAAGACAAGGGTTTGAATCTGCATGTTTTTTAATGTATTTACCCACACTAAAAACGATAAGTTTCGCCTTGTGAGCCATCCATCCCCGACGCTTCATGCCTGAGCATTAAAATTAATAATTATACAGCATTTCCGTGGTTTATCATCCCTTTTGGACGCCCATTTATCCCGTAGTTTGCATACTTAAAAAAACGATTATTTGGGACAAGCGACCTTGTGAAAGGGGTTGATATGGTCAAAATTTCAGATCAGCATTGTTTTACTAGTGGAGTAAAATGAAATTGGGGTAGATCAGCAGTTTCAATCACCGGAGTTAGCATTATTAATTAGGTATCTGAACGAATATACCTTTAACCCATTTTTGTTTTTTAAATTATTATTTTCTTTTGTCATTTTTTAATTAAAGATTTTTTTTAAATTTTACTGCAACAAATAACGTATTTGTTTGATGTTGACAAAAACGGCAGGTAATTATGGCTGTTTCTTGTTATAAGTTTATTAAAGAATGTTTATTTAGGATACAGCTAATAAAAAAAAGGTCTTCAATTTACAATTGGTTAACACTTTCTTTATTACTACATGTTTTTGCCATACATTTCTCTGGATTATGTGTGGTCTGCAAAAACATACAACATACAAAAACATAAAAAAAACATAAATCATTAACAATTTTTGTTGGTTATTATCCGAAAATAACAAAGGTACTTACTACTACCATCACGGCATATCCCCAAAGAGTAGGCAGAGATAACGGATTGCCACACAAGACTATCCTAATGTATCCTAGCTTCTTCTACATTCATTCATCTTGTCATACATGCCCTGCGGTTGTCTGCTTTTGAAATTACCATACATAAGATTTTGGTTTCCTTGGTCATCCCTATCCTACGTTCATTCTCTCCATTTACATATTTTACCATTCTTTCGTCACACGACCAAACCATCTCGGTGACCCTTTATTTATCTTATCAATTATATCTGTCTCAGATTTGCACTTTCACCAGATTTCATCATTCGTAACCCTGTTATACATTGATTTCCCACACATTCATCTGAGAGATCGCATCTCAACAGCGTTCACTCTGCTTTCATTATTTTTCTACCAGTTTCATGTTCAATTTCCATACTGGGACTAAAATTGGACTACGGGTAATCTACACGTAGGAAATTAGCCAAAAAAAACAAATATATTTACCTAGTGTTTTATTTATATTTTAACTGATTTGATTTTGAAATTAGAAAAAAACTAAACTAACTGATTTTTATATTCAAAAAGTAAGTTATTTACAACTCATTAAAAATGGTTAGTAATGTAGAAATATTTGGTTTAATTATTAAAACCCAAATATTTTTTTTCCACAAACTCTGAATTCGGGCAAAGAAATTTCAGGTTTCTGGGCCCCTAAATATTCAATATGTTACCCAAACATTGCAAAACCATGAACGGATTCAATTTAGCAAACTTGTTAAAAAATGGTTACTGGGTTAAGGTTGAGAAAAATCAGAAAATTTACTGAAAAACATTATTAAATAAAAATGGTATAAATTAATATTGTATAACGGTAAAGTAAATTTACTAGTAGGTAGTAATGTCATTGTTTATTTTGCATAAAAAACAGGTTGTACAAAGTAAGGCAGACTAGACATTATCCAGGGAAATTTATTATCTAAATGTGTATGTAGTAGATAAAGTAATTGTTATTTTTATTAACAAATCATGATTATTATTATTATTATTTTATATATTTGAAAAAATCCGTCTGGGTGGGTAAAGAAAAAAGTTATGTTAGAGAAACAGAATCTGATCCCAGGATGAGTGTTTTCGACTCGATGTCTATTCTTCTTGAAATAAATAAATCGAGTAAAGATAAACGTTGCGCGGTGATAAGCGTATTTACTTTACATGCTTGAGGGTTCAAATCCTGGCGTGTTAGATATTTTGTTGATCCTGGTCTAGCTCTCGAAGGCTACGACTGATGACCTTGCCGTGCCTTATGCACTACTGGGGGTTCAAATTTTACAACACTACTACGACATCCAGACCAATTCAATAAAAAACTATGGTGGATTTTTTTCTTGCAGCTGGTGGAAATCGTTTAACAGTTGGCCGTTTAACCACCTGCTCCACGGCGCCTGTCAATACGCTTCTTTTGAAAGTTATTATTATACTTAAAATTTTAGTCCGGAATTGAGTTTGAGTAACTCCCGGAGACATTGTCACTGTTTTGAATTATATAATTTACCGTATATTCTTGATTATAGGACGTATGTTTTTTTTCTACTTTGTTGTATCTGAATTTGGGATGCGTCTAACGTCTTTTTTTTTCGCCTTTTTATCAGAGAGAGCTCTTCCAATGGGCTATCTCTTCGTTTTAGTAATGAGAGTACTCTTTCAATACCCATTTACCGCTCAAATTATTTTTCTCCTTTTTTACAGCAGTAGCTGCTTGATTGTAAAATAATATACCCGCTTATGTCAGAGACGCTTCTCCTTTATTTACGTACATTCAAATAACGTATGAAATGTCACTTCATGAATATTTGAGTTTTTTATTCTCCTTCCTCTTTATTCCCTCTTTACCCCCTTCTCTCTTCATAGGATAGTGTAGATATTTATTCATTTTTTTTTCAAATTTGTTTGTTAATTAATGTTTTGTTTTATAGTGAAAATATTATAATATACCTACAATAATTATACCACTTATTTTATAAAATTGAATGGTTTGGGTAGGTAGGAAGAAATTGCTTCGAGGCAATATACCTGCCCTTATGCATATGTATGTAAATTGTATATATATATATATATATATATATATATGTATATATAAAGTGTATTAATAACTAAAATTCCGTCAAGTAAAAACGTAACTTTACCGTTTAAATTTAAAAAAGTAAGGAAACAGAGTTTAAATAAGAAATTTTGTAAGAAAAAGTGACACAAAAATAAAACTAATACTAAATTAAAAGACTCTGACGGTCGATGATTGTGTGATTTTGTCTGTTTAAAATATTGTTGGAAAGTATTTATTTTGGCGACGAAAAATAAGGGCGCGTCTCACAATCGATGAAAGACGGTGTACATAAAAAACAGATAAACATTAAAATGGAATTAAAGTACCTCCACAATATTCCTTGTTAATTTAAATTTTGAACACGTCTGTTTGTATCAATGTTTACAAATTACGCCTGTGGTCTTCATTACTTGGGTTGGTTACTTATCTCCATCAAAGCTATTTAGATAACAACGGGTCTAGGAAACCAGAATGTTACAGTAAAAACTTGTATGGATATACTATCAATCAGGGTAAAAACGACCCAGTTTTTATTCGAACTATCTAGTTCGGAAAGCAGAAATATATTGATCAAGACAACAAATTGATTGGTTTTATGTAAGTCGTTTGCCAACCTTATCTCGTTTAGTTAAATACATAAAATACAGATGCTTATCCTACCAAACAAATACGGGAAAACACGTGTTTGCAAAATTTAATAATCGGTACAGTAAAAGCCATCACGTGTCATATTTTTTTCATTAGGTATTACAAACCTCATTAGGAATTCAAACACGGAATCAGAGTCTATTAGTACACACCATGGGTATTGGGTAGGTAAAATGTCGACGGCGGCCGACCAGTCGACCGCGTATCCATTCCTAGCCGACTGCGTATCCATTCCTAGTCGCCCGCCCGTGTGATCTGCCTAAACAAGAATAATTTTTTGCTAGGTTTAATTTTTTGAATTTACTCTATGAAGAAAAATATTCATCAACGTGAATAAATATTAGTATTTAACTACTCACCGACTTTTAATGTCTACCGGTTTCGAGACGTACCTGTCTCTTCGTCAGGATACTCGCTACACCAAAATGCAAATACTAAAATACATTATCACCTTTACCGTCACCGTAGTATACGACACCACCATGTCTGAACATGCATATGGTGCGTGTGTGCATGTCTGCATCCCCTTTGACTTTGCATGTAATTTATGTTTTTTTCGTAAATTCTATGTATACAACGGTAACGACAAAGGTTATAGTGTATTTTAGTATTTGCATGTTGGAGAAGTGAGTGTTCTGACGACAAGACGGGTACGTCTCGAAACCGGTAGACATAAAAAGTCGGTGAGTGGTTAAATACTTTTATTTTCTTACATTCATTAAAATGTTTGTCTACAAAGTTAATGCTTTGAACATAAATAAAAATATTCACGTTTGTGGAGCTGTGCGGTGCATTTGACAACTGTTTTTTGGATTCACTTTCCTCGCAAATCTACATTTTCTATAATTAATGTAATCAAAACTAAACATCGCTCTCATTTGACAAATGACCATTTGGCAGAATGCGTATGGAGTACTCATTATTATTAAGAACCAAATTATGATAAACTTGCTGAATATGTGCAATGTCGTCTTTCTAGCGTGCTATCTGATTTTGCCTTTCCTGTTAATATTTACGAATCGTAAAGTTAATAATAAGCTTGTTAATGGCGTTAATTTAACTAAAATAAAAGAACATCTTGTTTTATTAAAGTACTATTATTAGTTTGTGTTATTAAAATAACTGAATTTATAATTGATATTGGTAGTATCTATGTTTATTTTCAATTAAAACTTATTTTTTGCTAAAAATTACTATTTTCAGTATGAATTACAAATGCAGGTTGCCCGTAGTGGTTAAAACTTGGGCCATTCGTGATTACACACTTTTGAATAATTTATTGGGTCACAACTATTCTTTAGCTTTCAAAGGATCGCACACTTCACAATAACTGTTTAAAGTTAAAACAATAAATCGCCGCCGAAAAATCGAATAAAATAAAAACAGTATTTTAACCGAGAAGGTTTCCACTTTTGTGAAGAAAATATGGATGTCTAGGCATTTAGAGGGATTATGACCAGCCAGTGGCTGGTTGAAGTAGTCACTTTACAAGCCAGTCCAGTGACTGTAAAATATTTCTAAATAAAAAAAAATTGTTAAGCTTTAACAAACTGTGTGAAAAACTCCCTCGAGTCCCTGTGGGGTAACTTGAGGTTAGGAAATGATCGCCTTAAAATCATTGTCACTTTTCATCTTATTAAAATTATATGTGTGTCTTGATTTGTGATTAAATTAGATGACTTATGTTTCTCTCAAATGAATGTTTTATATATGTCTCAGAGTACTCGATATTTCATCATTTTCGGTGATCCTGATGGACAAAACATTCCATTGATAACCATATAATTTATCTAAGTATGGAATATGTTTTTTTTCTGCTGTATTAATGTTAACTTGAAAATTACAAACAAATCGTGATAATAATCATAATGGTTGCCAAAATATTGATTTTTTAAATGCAATTTGCAACGCCGTAACATCACAGAAATGAGGGGGTTAAATAAATGTTTCGTGTCAGAAATTGAACCCGAGACTTGCTGTTAGGCAAATGCGCTAATCATTTGACCACGCGTCAAATAAAAAAAATTACGCGTTTTTTTATGTATTTCGAATTCATTGTTCTAGTTTTTTATTAAGAGTTTTACTATAACTAAAGTTTTACTACAGTTATTGACACATTTATGGTCATGTGGTTACAAAAGGCGATCCCAGCAGAATGCTCCTCCGAGGTTTTCGTGTAATTTGAATAATTTAATACCAAAAACTCGTACGACTTTCACTCAGAGAAGTTTATCTTTTGTGGCTCCAAGAGTGTGCAATGTCCCGGGTGAACATATTAAGTTCTTTAAAACGAAAGTCATTTTCAAGAGAAGTGCATAAGTTTGAATGTTGTCTAAGGGAAGAGACCATTGCAGGAGACTGCTGCGAGACATTACAGAGATTTATGTTTAGTTAAATTGAAATTGAATGTTTATTAAAATTTATGTTATAATTTTGATTTTTAATATTCTTTAATGCATGTTTCCACTTTCTATTTTGTTGTATCCCAACTCAACATAGGGCTCTTGGCCTCCTAGAGTTAGGGATACGTTATATTTTTTTTGTAATATATAGCTTTTAATAAACCAATAAAATTTTTAAAAATTTAAATTTTCTTCTTTCAAATTATTTTTTATGTTATTTTCTTAAAAATACGCTACTTCAGATTTTATACTTTATTATTATTTTAATTGATTTATAATTTGTAACACATTGCATGCTGTGAACAATTTTAAAGGGTGGCGGGTCTTATACTATTACATACCTTGTATGTTATCTCTGTAAGTATGTACGGTTATCTGTTTTTGTTTCCTAATAAAATATAACAGTTTCATGTGAAAGTTTCGTTTTTATTTAATTTTTTTATATGCTGCAAGATATGACAGTAAAGATCAAAAGTATTGTAAATTTTTATTTTGATAAATTTTCCGCCTCGTGGTCAAATGGTAAGCGCGTTGATGCAGGTGATATAAGATTCGATTCCCGACATGGTCAACATGAAATATTTAAAATAAATTGTGTTTTTACTCTAGAATATATCCATGGTCCTTGGACTGACACCTGAAGCCTAAGACTGATCATCGAGCCTGAATATAACAAAAATGATCACGGTACGCAGTGGTTGGCGTACCAAAGCAGTACCCTAATCACCATTAGGTGTGGAAAGGGAATAATGAATGAATGAACAGTATTGTAACATACTCGTATATGGCGTGCGCGCTTGTCTGAGCGACCAAAGTTGGCGTTTACTGCACTTAACATTTCGCTGGTGAACATTAGCATTGTAACTCCAAACCGTCAAGTTTTATCACCTGTTGTGTCTGACATTCATTATTCAGACAATCGGTGTAGGAGTCGAGTCAGAAAATTAGCCGAAGTTGAAATCGTGACTTGAGTAATTACGTCCATCCATACAGAGTTGCTCGCGCTAACGTTGCTCCCCGGTCTTGTTCCGCCGTCTGGTCCTTTGTTTTCTGATCTCATCAATTATTACGAGATCCTTACTCCTTACCTAGCAAACTCCGCTAACATTTAAGCGAATATTATGAATACCCGCCATGATAAAGGCAGATTCACAATCGGCTGACATTGGAAGGTGACAGCGCGAACGTTAACCCTTTCGTCCGAGATTCATGCTTACATTAGAAGAAATATTTTTTAAAAACAACGAAACATTACAAAAAACGAGTCTAAATTTTTTTATTTGAATACGTCCATATTTGTAGGTACGGCTGGATTTTACCTTCTAGGGAGTTAGTTTTAAATATTAAAAATAATTGCAACATTTTCCTTTCTAGGCATTTACGGGGTATATGACCTGAGTAATCATTCGTACACTGCGCCAGTTCAGGAGCAAAGAAATATTGCAGTGTATAACAATCTGACAAATCAAGATCAAACGTGCACCTTGCCAGCATTCGAACCCCGGGCTACAAGCATCGTAGACAAATGCGCCAACCACTACACTACAAGACGTAATCTCCACTCAATTTTCTTTTTAGAATTTTAGAATTCGCCCGAGTCATTGAGTCAAAAACTATGATCCGGGATTCTCATTCTATTTTTCACATAACTATATTATTAATTCTGCCGGACATAATATTAACTTATAATAATTTTAATGACGATTTTCTGTTTATTTCTTTCTTTAGTTGGGTTTTATAGTTTTAATGTTAAATTATTTTTGCCTCAAAATGAGTTCACTAACTCTAGAGAAGTTTAACATATCTCAACAGTATAATTTTTCTTTCTTCTCTAACTCATAAATGTATGTAGTATCCATGCGGCTCGACTGTCAAATCATCTCCTATCCGCTATCAAAGATGTTACTACAGTATCACTGTTTAAATCACGTCTGAAGAAACATCTCCCTTTTATTCCTTAATCTCTCCTCTTTTCCTATTCCCTTTTTATTATTTTCTTCCATTGAGTAATAGTATTTACTGGCTGTAATTTATATATAAATACAGTTATGTTTGAAAATCTGAAGCTTTATTTTGATTTTCTATGGATATTTTTTCATACTTGAATTATATAAATAATACATTTAATTTATTGCTTGGTTGGAAAAATTAGCATTTGGCAGTAATCCCGCCAACGTACAATTTGATTTTGTACAAGAAGTGTGATAAATAAAAAAAATCTATCTGCTACTTAAGGGTAACGTGATCGTGACCAGTCCAGAATTGCACGGATGTGTGAAGTATTGCAGTTTAAACAACATTTGAAATCAACATTTCAAGTCCACCCAGCTAGGAATCGAACGCAGTAACTCAATAATGGAAGGTGAATGCGACAACCACTACACAACGAGGTGGACTAATCTCCACTCGATTCCCTTATTCAGCATTTTTAACTTAGTGAAGCCTCGAGTCACTACACTAGTCCAGGATTCTGATCTGATTTCACACATGGATCTGTATTCTTCATCTGGCAGGTCCTAGAGATATATAATTGGAAACATTAAACAGTCTTTGCCACAAATAACTCAATAAACGAATAATAAAAAAATAAAAAAGATGTTTTCTCGGTACTTTTGAATACACAATTGATTTGAATATGTTACAACAGAGAGGGATAACATCTTTGAAAAGCCAATATGAAAGTGTATGCATTTACAGGACTTTCGACCTGTCATTGACTGGTTTTAGTGGCCATTTTATATATTATAAAACATTCACCGTTTTGCCCATGAGTACACATCCACATTTCCTCAACTCTTCCATTTGTTGACTTTTGTGAAATAAAATTAATCAAGTTAGGTCTAAATAACTCCCTAGGGAGGAAATCCAGCATGTCTACAGACACTTGACCATACACAAAACATTGTTGAAACAATGAATTAATGAGTTTAACTTACTTTTTTCCGTGTTCTGCATTTTAGTGTTTTTATTCGTATTCTTTGAGGACAGTGCTTCACAAGCTCCCGACGTCACTGCGACCTGTGAAGATATTTTGTGACGGGTCACTGTGAGTATTTCTCGCCTTACAAGCCCAGGTCTTTAAAGAGGCTGGCTACTGTGTGGAAGACGAGAGATCTCATTTTGCCAAATCTCCTCATCCATGCCCAGATTCCTAAAGTGCGTTTTAAAGTAGAGGGCGAGCTCTTTAACATCCTTTGGTTTTTAAGAGATGTACTTGATTTTTTAAGCTAAATTGCTAGCGAAACAAGTAACTTTTTTTTGTTTTTGTACTTATATTTATATTGTGTATTTTTTTATTTTTGAGGATGCGAATATATGTGTGTATATACACATACACATGTATATTGTGCATGGATATGTGTGTGTGTATGTATGTATCAGTATGCATATGTTATTTTGTTCATGAATTCACGCTGTCACGTTAAACTGTTTAAACCAATATACCCACGCACAGGCAATGCCTGTGTGGGATTTTCGCATGAAAATTAAAATATAATTCAGCTTTGTTATAGCAAAATAAATTTTACATCATAAATACACCAGTCATTTTACATATATGCGTCACCATCACGGTAAACAACCGACTGCATTTGTTTCTCACAAACACCGGCCACAGAACAGCTCTGTTTTCCTTGTAATGAATTTAGTTTGAACTTATTTCTGTATTGGCATTACATTCATTCTTCAGTCTTGTATCGGATGTTATGTAGTAGTGTGACGTCACAGCTACCCAAGAGTTAACCCGTGATCCACGAGGATTTCATGATGTAAAGCATCACATTCACATATAATATGGATAATTTTATCCAGAAATTTGTGTTTTGATGTAATATTAATGAGGCCAGACACTTGACGTAAAAAAAAACTGTGGTGATAGAACTTTTTTAGACCAATTCAATAAAGATTCATTATGTTCAGTAAAATGTTTACCGTTTACAAGATTTAACGTTTTAATTGTTTTTTCCCTTGATTTCTCTAAAATTGTATTTTTTTGGATAAATACACTTATTACAATATTTTGAGTTGTTCTGTATGTTTGTTGATAAAATACTGGATTTCACCTCTAAGGTGAATAAAACTATGAACTTAAAAAAAAGCTTGTGAAAAATTTCATTAGATGAGTTTCTTCACTACGATAAAGGTTTCTATCAAAAATGAAGTCAAAACTTCACTTAAATCAACCGATGGAAAAATTTAAGAAAAATGGATGTTGATAACATTTTATTGCTTAGTGTTTGGCTAACTGTAAAATTTGAATTTGCCATCAAAAGTTTAGTGCCAAAAATAAAAAAAATATTTTTTTATATTTTATTTTAGTATAGTGGCGGAGTGGGTTAGTAAAACTAGACGTGCCCGACAGATATTTTACAATTAAGTCAATCAAATGTCAAGACGCTTCGCCTATCTTTGTTAAATCAAATACTCGTATAATTATTTTAATCGCATGAATATTTTATTAGGTAGTATCTTTCGATCTAGGAAAGCGTTTTGTAATTAATATCACAACTCTATGGAATGGACATGGTTATAAGTGAGTATCTTCTCTGCTTTCGAATGAAGAAAAATACAGTTCTGTGTGAAAAATAAAACCTAAACCCTGGACGAGTATTTTTGACTCGAAAACTGCTCTCAAAATAAAATCCTGATAGAGGAAGATAAGCCCGTCTTTTTGTCTATTGGTTGACGCGTTTGCCTACCATTATTGACGTTCTGGTATCGACCTGACAGGAAAGGACCTAAGTGATGGATTTCAACAGTTTTTAATTTTTCATTCCGTATTCAGTCATGCATACGGCGCTACATTGGTAAACCAAATGCAGCGTAGATTCATCATTATATGTTACGTAAAGGTAAAGTGATCAGTCAACCTCGTGGTTTAATGGTCAGCGCGTTTGCCAATCATGCAAGAGGTCTCGGGTTCGATTCCCTATATGGTTGATTAATAAATATTTATTTGAATAGGTGATTTTACATCAGAATATTTCATAGCTCCTGGACTGATACCTAAAGCGGAAGACTGATCATCTTACCTTCAAGTAACATAAAAATGATCATGATTCGCTACGATTGGTGTACCAATGCAGTGCCCTATACACCATTGGGTGCGTAAAAGGAATGATTTTTATAAAGTGATCAGTGTTTCAGATGCCAGACTCTATTTCCTTATTCTGGATTTTACCCTAAGAGCAGTTATCGAGTTGAAAACACTCGTCCTGGGTTCTGATTTTATTTTTTTACACTGAACTGTATTCTTCATTTGCCTTTACATATATATTTAATGTGTAAGTATAAATAATTTAAATATATTAAAAAATAACAACTAAAGCCCATTAAAAATATATAAACTCTTCTTTGCTTACTTAGCATATACTAGTTTTTAACAATAAAAGTTTATCAAATTTTCGCAGTTGAAACTCGATTGAAACTCAACCTTGGAAGAAACAAAGATAAACAATATTTTAAAGATACATGGAAAGGAAAATATAAGTTTAAGCATTTACAGGATTTATGACCTGCCATGGCTGGTTTAAGTAACGGAATAGTGAACGTTACACAGTGTGTAAAGTGGACATTTAAACCAGCCAAAATGTTTTTTATCTCTGTTGTAATAAATGATTAAAACTTTCATTTAAATAAACGGTACTTACGTTCAAATATCATTTTAATAAAATATTTAGATTCGAAAAGTCGTGTTCATTAGCTTGAAATCAAGGAAGCCACCAAAATTGTTATTATTTTCTTTTATCAAACTGCGTACCATAAAACTCTCATTTTATTCTGTTTTAATATATTTGAATTTTTTGATTTCTCATGTGTGGTTAAACAATGTATGATAGGTACAAATGTTGAAATCCTGAACTATGTAAGTCTGAGACATGCATTATCGACAGAATCAAGAAAGGGGTGCTGCGTTGGTTTGGACGTGTCGCGCGAATGGACAGCGGAAGAACGACTAAAATAATCTACGATGCGAATTTTTATGAATGCAGAAAACAAGGAAGTCCAAAAAAGACATGGCATGGTCAAATCCATTAAATACTTGAAGATGGTCATATCAAGAGTAGGAATAATCGATGTGCATGTATGAGAAGATGTAGAATAATGTAGAGGAAGCGAGATATGTATGCAAATATAGAGTGATGTGACATTCTATCCTCTCTGCCTACCTCTACGGGAATACTGCGTGACGGTATGTTTGTTTTGTAGTTGTCTAATAGGCATTTTTAAAAATTTATTTCAACAGAAAGGGGAAAACATTTTTGAGAAAGGAATACGGACGTCTAGTCATTTACAGGGCTTATGACACACAAACTGTGTAACATTCACCATTCTGCCCATGTTTGAACATCCGCATTTCCTCAACTCTTTCATCTGTTGACTTTTGTAAAGTAAAAGAGCTGAAACCTTTATCACGTGGGTGAGATTCATCTGGCTGAACCGAATCACCTACTAGGCAACGCCTGAAAACAATTTTCCAATTTTTATACTTCTTTCTTTACCAGGTCGGGATCCAGCCAGTCTGCAAGCATTTGGACATACTCAAACATTTTTAGCCCTTTTTTTATTGAGGTTTCAAAAAACAATATAATATTAAAATCCAATATTTTGTCCGTGGAGATACATGTTTTGAAATTATCATTAACTGCCTGTAATTGTTTTCGTTTTAGAAGTTTGGACGTTTGGAAAAGGTCTATAGCCAGCAGTGCAAAGAATATGGCTGAAAAAGAAGAAAAAGAAGAAACAGTTTTATCATATTAATATCTATTAAATGTGGTTTCAAACACCAAATACCTGTGTTTCTCAAACACCAACACTGTAAATATACTCAAGGCAGGTAAAGTTATAATTAATGAGGTTTATCTGCACTCATCCCTCGTCGTAAGGGTATCTCGTATTATTCATTTATGTTCTAAGCCTTTATTTACGTATGTATATTATATGGTCGTATTAAAAGGCACATTTCACTCCTGTCTACTGGATCCATTATTTCAAGATCTGAATTTCATAAATCAGCATTTAGTAATACTTAAACCAACCTATTATTAAATATTCAAAACAGTGATAGGAAACTTTTTTTCGGTAAAAAATAATATCGTATATACGATAAAATACAGTCGTAATTAAAAAATTCGAATTTCCAGGAGAGCCTGAAAACTAATTAACACGTTATCATAATAACCGTATATTTTTAATTGGTGATTCTGATTGGTAAAGGAAACGAAACTTTGCTCTCACAATTTCACACTTCTGTTGGGACAATATTCAATGCCATAGGTTTGCGACCACAAATGCACGTTCACCGAGTTTAGTCTACTGGTTGCGTAGAGGTTTAAAAAAATTTCCTCACGCCCTTAGAGCAAAATAAATTTATTATGAATTGTGTTAAAAAACGTTGCAGTATTTTTAAGAAAAACTTCATTGTCATTTTCGTTTTTTTTTATTCGACACTGCTTAAGTTTTTTATACAGTCATCAATTGGATATATCGTAAAGCTATAATTATGTCACCTTTTTTAACATATGATTTTTTTTAAATAAATTATAATGTATATTTTATATACCTTAACATAATTCTTCTGTTCGTGTGATGTCTCTGAACTCCTCTTAAACGGCTTAACCGATTTACGTGCGGTTTTCAGTGAAATGTAGATCTTAGCCCTGCACGCGTTCATAAATATTAATAATTTTAATCTAATGTGGATAGAAAAAGTTAGGAGCATAAATCATTTTTTCGTCGACTGACCAGGATTACATTCGATGAGAATGCGGATACAAAACAATTAAAGGTTGTTGTTTTTTTTGTATTTAAGAAAAGTTTGTTTTGAATGTTTATAAACAACATTCGCTTTTTATGGATCTCAATCAGATTCTTTCCTAACATTCCTTATAATTTATCCCATTTATTTCTTTTTAAAAAGTTTTTGGTAAAACTAAAATAATATTAGCTGACATTCAATACATTTTAGAAAATCGCAAATATGAATAAAGTGCACCCCTGTTGGTGAAAATAGTTTGACATTTGCAAAAATAATTTTTTGATTAAAAACTAATTATTTTATTTTGGAATTCAACAATATACAAGTACCTAGGCACTTACTTAAATTCAATATTTGAACATAAATAATTTTTATTTTTAGAATTCAATCATAAACAAGTACCTAAATACCTACTTATTTTATTACTATTATTTCTTACCCGGCTGGTGGTTAAAAAATTATTAAATTCGTGTTGGACATGAGTTAAGTGTTAAAATTTTAGAGGGCTCAAGGTAAAACGTGGTCTGAGTAGTATTTTCTCCCTTGATAATGAGACTAGAGCAGTGATTTTTGCATGATTTTGATTTCAGCATGACCAAGACTCTTAGCCAATCACAGGAGATAAAAAAAACTAACCTGTATTACAAATATGGTAATAGCTCAAAAGGGCAAAAATAAATATCGTGTGTTCTTACTTCTTTCTTTCTTTCTTTTATCTAGTTAGATATTATAATTCTTCTGTTCGCGTGTATGTCACTGAACTCATAAACGGCTGGACCAATTTTAATAAAATTTTGGGTGGATGTTTGAGTGGGTCTCTGAATGGTTTAAATTTACAATTGAACCCGGTAGGTGGCGGTGCAATCACAATTTTAAATGTCACTCAGTATGTAGTGTATCAAAAATTCATTTTTTTAAATATTTTATGTTTGCTGAACCGGCTCAGTCAAGCTAATGTTCGGGCAGGACAACGTTTGTCGGTCCGCTAGTTTCGTATGTACATATATTTAATTTGTTAATTTACATAAACGTTTCCCATCACGTTAACTTATTCTTGTGTACATTAAGGGTTGTGACGTCTTAGAATAACGTGTTTTTTTGATTTTATCAGAATTTTTTTTTTAATCCAATATACGATTTACTAAAAAAATATACAGTGTTGTCAATGAGTATACATAAAAAAGAATTATGAATACATTTTTTGTTTTCCTGATTGCACTTTTATAAAGGGAAATATCGCTCTTTTTTTAACATTTTTAATGTAATAAAGTAATATGAAATACTGTCAGGTAAAAAAATAATTTAATTCCCCCAAAAACGGTCATTTCATTGGCCACGCCCCTTATATGTCACGATTCATGTTAAGAATCTTGACGTCATAACAACCAAAGCCAAACACGTCGCGGTTTTCTTGCAATGTATTTTTTACATTTATGTATGAAAAAATTTCTCCACAATATCCATATTTATTTTGAAAATATAATATTTTTTTCAAAATTATTTTATATATTATTATCGGAATTCGCTATTTGTGATATTTCCCCATATAGCTTTTTTTAGTAATGACTCTTGGATGTAATGATTGGATGTGCAATACAACGTTATCCAGTTATGATATTTCGATTGCTGAATTGAGTGTCATTAAGCCCTGTAAATTAAGACTTTCACGGCCATTCAGACGTGCAAAGAGTTTTTCTGGGTTATTATGCCTTGTGTCGTTTGAACTCTTTTCTAACGTTTTGAGTCGCATTACTTTCGATGTAAAAAATTGTAGATGTGCACAAGTATGTTACGTTTGTACCGTGTCGCAGTCTATACGCAACTTGTTCGTTTGAAATCTATGTCGTTTCACGGTCTTCGTTTTTTAGTTATTTCTTAAATAATTTTGATTTTAATTGCATTCAATCATCTCCTCTTTCATTATCAGGATGCTTGTAAATCTCAATGGCTTCTTATACCAATTGATTTTAAAATAACTGGCTCAAAGAAAAACTTACGCCCCGTTTTTATGTGATGTTCGGCCAAAGCTAATTTTTCGCGTTAGCTAAGCCCGCCTACATTTATGTGCTCCTTGTTGAAATTTTTAAGCAGTCTGTTTTTGTACATATTGGGGTAGTTTTTGCAATTCAACTTGTACATATAGTCGGTTTGCAGTCAGTTTTTTTCTGATGCGCTTTAAGGCAATCGGGTAAGAGTGCGAATGACCCATTGAACACATGCGGAAAAATCATACGAGTACGTAACAACTTATTGTGTAGCCTTGCAAATGCGTATATGTCCATATTCATTATCCTAAAAAGTTTCACAATTCAGTAAAATATTTGTAAATATGTACACCCTAATGAAATCCCAGCAGGGTTTTTGATAATTTTGTGCACTAATTTGAATTACCGAAAATTATAATTTTTGAAAATAATTTACAAATTTTAACATAAAACAGCACTTCGAAATACCGATTTAATTTATTTTTTTATCATAAAAATAATAATCTTTGAACTTTGGAAAAAATTTAATGTCTTGGAAAAGTATAAGAGGAAAAAACTAATCCAATTATGTTTTTTCACAAACAGCTGTCTGATCAAACGTGGTTTTGTTTGTTCCACACAAAGTAGAGATTAAAATCTATTTAAACGAATGAATATTTTCATAAAAAAATAAAATTAACAACTGCTTAGTTTAAAGCCAGACTTAAAAAGTAATGTAAAATTAATAACTTTGATATTTTAATAAATTAAGGTAAGGCAATGTTTATGCTTTGTATTTTACAATATATTCTTCTTCTTTCAAGTCGGTCCCTCAATGCTGAGGATCGTGATCACCTTGAACATTTTTGATTAGTCTGTTCTACTCCAGTCTGTCCTCAGCCCGATGAACTGACTCATCAAATTTTAGCCCGTAGCCACCTTTATTTGGTCAGTTCATCTATATGGGATTCTACTCCGGCTTCTCCTACCTTCAACTCGGCCAGACATTATTGCTTTTTCTTGATTGTCTGGCTCACGTCTAGCAATATGTCCAAAGAAAGACAGTATCCTTCTCAAACATACCACTGATCGACGAGTTGTAATATGGAGCTCTTCCAGTATTGATGCATTCGTCCTTCTGGTTGTCCAAGGCACACGCAGCAGCCTTCTCCAACACCGCATCTCGAATGCATCGATCCTCTTCCTCTCGTAGGCACGCATTGTCCACGTTTCAGCCCCAGGAAAACTGAGAATACCAGGGCTTCCATCAACCACTTTTTTGTGTTTATTGATATTCCTCAATCTTGCCAAATTTTCTCTAAACGGTTCATTGCTTCTTTGGTCATTTGAACCCTGCGACCAATCTTAGGTCTACAACTGCCGTTGTTGAAGATAAGCGAGCCAAGGTACACAAAGTCATCTATCAGTTCAAGGTTTTGCATCTGTCGTGTCCTTAGAAGACTGCCAGATCTGTCTAAAATCGTTAGTTTTGTCTTACTTTTATTTATTTTCAGACCCAGAGCCTCACTCTCCAACTTTATCCATCTGAAGGCTTCTGCTAGCTCAGTTTCATGTTTGTCAATCAGTGTCGTGTCGTCTGCAATATATAACCTAACTACAATATAAAACCTAACTTAAATCAACCTTGAAAAATAAATGTTTGTCGCAAGAGGCAACATAAGCAGTTTACAGTGAATTTCTGGTCCCAACCCTGATGTATGGGAGCGTAGAATGAACTTGGAAAAACAGGGATAAAAGTAGGCTGAATGCTGTCGAAATGCGATTTTTTAGGCGAATGTGTGACAAACTTTGTACGATAGATGGACAAATGTTAAGATCCGTACATTATTTAAGGCTGAGATAAGCATTATCAACAAAATCAAGAAAGGAGCTCTGCGCTGGTTTGGACATGTAGAGCAAATGGACAGCTAAAGAACGGCTTAAAATATTTACTATGCGAATGTTGATGGATTCAGAAAAATTGGTAGACTGAAAAAGACATGTCATGATCAAATCCAACAAAAACTTGAAGATGGTCATGTAAAAGTCGGTATAATCAGAGCGCGTGCATGAGAAGATGTATGAATGTAGAGGAAGCGAGATATGTATACAAAGATGGAGTGATTTGACTTTCAGCCCACTCCCAAGGGAAAACGGCGTGATGATTTGTTGTTGATGTAACCTAACTGCATTTATTCCTGATGTTAGAGTTATTATGAATAATAAATTTCAGTTGTGTAATTTCGCTTTGTTAAATGATCACATAAGTAATTTTATCTTGGTGCAATATACATTAGAAAATAAATAATCAAATCATACACATGTTGATAGAAAACTTGGTATACACTCGTATGTTCTTCCAATCAATTAAGCGTGCTAACAAAATAAATTATATATTTTCACAAACTTCGATAACAAACAATTATTTCATAGTTTATCGGGATAATAATTGTTTATTTTTCTGTATTTATCTAATGTAAAATAATAAAAACATCTGTATTTTTACGAATAAAGACTATGTACAAATTCAAATATAAAAAAAATGCATGCTAAAAAATTATTTAGGTTTAAGTTTATCTAAAACGGTTATAAATAGGTATATCTAATTTGCTAAAAATAAAACATAAAGATTTTAAGGAAAAATTAACAAAAATATAAAGAAAAAAAATATTTTCCAAACTATCTTGTAGGTTTGATTTTAATATGTCCGATAAAGGTTTTTTGTATTTTCGAGAAAAAGATTTTATAATGTTATTTTTTAAGTAAACATTTCTAAAACAAGTATATTTGTTGGTAGGTTTAGAAAATTTTAATAAAAGTTTAGACGTTTTTGAAAGAAATGCGTTTACATCGGATCCACATTGAAATTGGATTTGTTGTGTAAAAATAATGTCGGAATTCTAAAGGCCTTGAACCATATAAAAAACACAGCTGTAGGATTCTTTCAATTGTTTTCTAGAATTGCAAACCTAAAACAAATCCTTATATCAACATGAATCATATACACAAAACAACGTATTTTGTGAACTTCGCAAAAAACTTAAATTCAATATTTATCATTTTGCCCTGGTATCGTGAATCGCTAATTTGTTTCAAATTAAAAAGGCGTGCTCAGTATTTCAAATAAATGTTCGATAAAATAAGGTTAAGTTTACGGTTAAATATAAGTACAATACAATTTAAAACAAAGCTTCAGGAGAACGTTTTATTTGAACTGTTTTTAGTTTAATGTTCTAGTTTTTTTTATCAAATTATTTTTTTTTATGCTTAAAAAACAAATAATGTAATCCCTTAAGACAATAAAATTTTATTTAATGTTTAATGAACAATTTATTAACCTAACGCTTGAATGAACAATATGTTCCCCGCAAATCGTTGAATACAACGAATAAATTATTATTTGTATAAAATTCTAACAGTGTATAAACAGGTCTTAAACGCCAGATAATGATTCAATTCATTTATTTAAAAATAACACATACATTACAAACATACATTCAATACGTACATATTATAAGAAAGAAAAAAATACATGAAAGAGACTAATGTCAAAGTAATAGGAAAATCCTGCTCCGGAAAACACTTTACAACAAAACACCGAAAACACTGGATACATAAAACAGATCAATATCCAAAGCAATGTTGTTCAGCAAAGCGGTCGCCCTTTCAACAGGCATAAACATCGGCAGGTTGGTCTTGTATATCAGAATATGAAGCAATCTAAGCTAACGCCGTCTCAGGTAATTATCAGGAACATACAAACCAATTCTCATCATAATCTCAGGATTATTGACAATTCCGCGCAACAATCGATGAAAATGTTAAGTACGCATTCCTTCTTGTCTTTTAACTGCTGTAGCCAACCATACCCTGCAGAAATTCAGTCAGGTAGAGCCAAGAAATATCTCAGAAACTTTTTTGGATTTATTCTATCATAATAGAGATCATGTGTCCCCCAAATCATCGAGCCACTTTCGAGTTTACATTGCACCAAGCAGCTGTAAAGAGTTCTCAGTACGCGGGTATTTTCAAAACCCCTGGCAGTACGCAAAACGAATCCTAGCATCTTCATTGCACTACCTCTGATTGTCACCATGTTTTCATGAAATGTCAGGATGCCCACAAATCTCACGCCCAGGTCTTTAACATTCGATGTTCGTATCAGATTCTGGTCATTCATTTTGTTGCGAAAAAAATAGAGTTTTTTGGGTCCTAGTGAAAGACTTGACCAAAAACTTTAAAAAACATTAAACCTATGATTTTTACGACTCCGCCATTCACATATATTAGATATATCGACTTGGAAAAAACAAAATTCGTCCAAAGTGTGCGGCTTTAATGATGACCTAAATACTTAAGAAAATTATTCGCCACTCCTCTTTGTTTTGATTATTGGCTATATTTTGAATGACTTTTTAAGTTATAAAAAAAAGTCTATGAATATTCTTTAAACAAACGTATTTTTAATAATTTTAATAATTATTGTAATAACACGAACAAATATTATTGTTTAATCAAATACTAAACAATTATAATACTTAAGTGCAACAGGACCACCCAAAAAAGAATCTACATATTAATTACAGTGACGCTAAAAACCTACGCACTTATCTTTTGGCTTTCTTTTGACAATAAAAAACTTTTTATGAGGAAAAAAATGCTTTTTTTTCTCGTACAAAATTTCCGGGAGTTAACGGAAAAGCCGTTTTCAGTAATTTTCTTTCATGTAAATTTAATTGATATCAATAAATTCGCAAAATTTACAGAAATTTGAACGTTTTATAACATAAGTGCACTTGTTATTGAATGAGGTATAAATTGTTGTGCTTTTGAAAACAAATGTCACTTAACATGAAATATTATCTGCTTCAAAAGATATTACTCGTTTTTACATAATAACTGCCTCACTGCCTCACTGCCTAACTAACTACTCAGTTAGTATATTTACCTACCTACCCACTTAACCAATTATTAGTTGAAATATTGTTTTGAATTTCGAAAAACATACTTTTTGTAATTTATTTTTATGTTTGTCTTTGAATATATTGTTATAGTTTTAAGCGTAGTATTTTTTAAACTTAATTTTAACGCCGTGACAACGACTTTCCGCACATTTTTCTTAATTACCGCTTTTTATCAGCATTTAATCTTTTTACTTCCTTCCTACGCTACTTTTCTCATTTTTCCTTGGAACATAAATGTACATTAAAGGTAAACTGAGAATCACCAGTAGCAACTCTTTGCTAAAGATTTTGAAATCCATATTCCATTCCACGACCTTATTTTTCATTCCGCTCTGAAATAATAAATTCTTCTTTATATATTGTACATGATAAACTGTGCTTTTGCTACTCAATTGATTTGTTGTAAACATATACCTTATATCTGTTTTATTAGTCCCTCCATTTGCGGGACACGAAAATAAAAAAATAAGCAGACGCGCAATTATTTGAAAAATATTTACTTCATATTCGTAACAATAGAAAATTCATAATATTATTATTATGTTTTGTACACTTACAGCTAAAGAAAACAAATTTTGAATGTTTTTTAAAAATATATTTTGTTTTGAGGTGAACATAATATAACAACGTATTTATTGTTTGATCATAAAATGCAAATTTGAACTTTTAAAACTTTTAATCGATGCACTAGTCATCAGGGCGCACGAGATCGGGCTCGTGCAGAAATGTATGTTGTCAATATGAAGACAAAATCCGTGGCTCGGAGGCGCACGCCGGGCTGTTCAACTTTCCTCTACGCCCGCGGTGTGGGAGCCAGCCAACGCGGGCAGCCCCTGTCGGGTAAATAACGCGTCTTTTGCGGCGTATTTATTCCCGGATCACGGCAAACCGTGTTCTGCGGCGGGGTTGTTTTACGTTCCTCGAAATATACCTGCCATAAATCATTTTTAATCCGCTCGTTTTTCAATCCGAGATATTTACGGGAGTTATTAAAATAATTTGAATTTATTCGCACTTTACACGAGATACTAGACTTTCCCGTCGAGGGTGCGATAATTTGTACCGATTACGGGAACGAGCGGTGAAAAATGAAAAAAATACATCACAATGCCCTTCGAGACAATGCGGAATAGAAGGAGTACACGCGAGACTCGCATTAGCGGGGACCTCCCGCTGTCTGCGATCGTCGCATAAATCTCTTCTCGATGAATTAGAGAATTAACACGAACACCCCTCGGGGATTAGGTCGCCTGCATCGCCGGCCGGAGGATAAAGAATTAGACTAAATCTGCCCCAAACGTATTCTGGATCTCGAGCTATTTCCTGTCCCGCGCAGTTCATTTCCGCCGGAACTCCCGCCCACCGCCCGCACCCTGGCGATGGCGCGGGGCACTCATTTGAATAAAACTGTACTTTATCATTTCCCAGCGATTCGTTTTTGTTCGGCCGTCCCATTATTTATTTATGTTTGTGTTGACCATACGCACGCTTCTAATTTATTTAGCACCTTCGGCCATTTTCTACTGGATTTGGGCGGGTGAATTATAAATGAAGGTGATGCGGTAAAAAGCGCGGAAAGGCATGCTAGAGCGAGAAATTCTAGAGAGGGAAGAAAAGAGGAGATGGGTCCTTTACCGTGGAACAGAGGCCACAGTTACCGGTCAAACAGTGCAGGTGGTTTGATTATGTATTTTAAACGCCCGTAGGGATGCTATTACACGTTCGAATATCTATAAATACTCGTAATTATTTGAACTACCACCCATATTTTTTAATTCTTTTCATGTACACGTGAATTACTCACATGGGTTTTTTTCGTATGAATACAAAAACTTATAAAAATACGTTATTTCAAAATAATGTAATGTGAAAGATATACGATTATATTGAAAAAGCATCAAAAAGTATTCCGCTATACCGCGCTTTTTCGCTTGCTCAATTAATCCTTAGTGTCAAAGTAGAATATTTGTTTGTCATTTGGTTTATGTGTTTTTTCTAATATATGAACAAACAAATATGTTTTCATACAAGTTATAAATTAAAATGTTTGATAAATTTTCTTTACTTATTTGACTAATAAACACCTTTGAAGGCTTGAAAAAAGCTTTTTTTTATGTTTATGTAAAACATTTATAAATAAATAAAAATATATTTTTATTGTAATTTTTTTATTCAAATACGTAGGTACCAAATATTATTAAAATGTAATAAATACTATCATATAATCTTTCAATTTTCCTAAAAATCAATAACACCAATAAAACATTGATTTTTATAATTTTTGAGAACGGCTTTTAAACAGATAATTAAAATTGGCAAAATATTGTCTCGCTAAAGGAATAGAAAACAAGCAACAAACGCTAGAATTAAAAAAATGTTTAATCGTAATAGTAAAAGTTTTTATGAAAAATATATTGTATATCAGCAAAGTTATTGGGGACCTTTTATGCAAATGTTCAATGTATGATTCTCCCCTAGACCGGTATCTCAAATTAAATCATATCATTAATATTTCCCTTTGGAATTAAAGATGGTAAGCATCTTTCATGCATTTGAATTTCCGTTGCGCTCATCTGTTTATTATTCATGAGGAATATGTATCAAATAAAGTGAAATTTTCGCAACATTCAAAAGTGGTGAAGGGGAAAACACCTGAATATTCAAAGTGTGAATTTGAAATGACGCCTACATACTCACAGCTCTAAAAGCTAACTAAATGATCAATAAGATATCACTACATTAATTTATTTCAGTTAAAATTTATTCAAGTCATATAATTGAAGGTGTATTTATTTAATGATAATAAAAAAAATATATATATTATAATCACTTTTATGCGTCTAAGAGTGCAAAGAGTTGCATTGGTACAGAAAACAAAAGACAAGATGACTCAGAAATTCTGAATTTTAATTAAATAAAGCTAAACGAAATTAGGAGAGGTATAAACACAACAAAATAAAATAGAAGTAACATAAAAACGTAGATTTCTATAAGTATTTATTTAATTCAATAAAAAATTAACTGTTTTGCGGATGAACAATGCAGTTATGTGCGTGAAATATAAAGAGAATCCTAGACAAAGGTTTTTGACTCAATGGCTGTTTTCAGGTAAAAATCCCGAATAAGGAAATTGAGCGTAGATAAGTCCACTAGTGTTCTCTGCCTAACTGAGTGTAGAAAGGGCATTAATGATTATGAAAATATCATACAATTTATTTTTTTATCAATCCGCAGTATGTAGGAAGTAGATTTTCTTATATGTTGACGTATTACATTACTCGACAAGTATGGAAGACGAAATGTAGTTAGTGTCATTATTAAAAAATTCCATTTATTTTTTTTGAAATAGTGCTAATCTTCGAATAATGTTTGTGAAAATTTTAAACCTTTGGTTCACTCGTTACAGTGGTTAATGTGACGCTACTTTTGGAATTTTCAAAACAATGTTAAAGTTTTGACAAAGCATCGCCATCGCTTTTTAATACGAAAAAATACCGTTCAAGCAAAGCAATTGCTCGAAAATTGTTATTTGAACCCTGTTCCATCGATTGAGACGAATGTTAAAAAAAGTGGTTTGTTAATTTTAAACGTGGCCGTGCATACCCCGATGATGCTGAACACTGTGGTCTCCCAAATTCGGCAGTTGTTCGAGAAAACATAAAAATATGTCCCCAGTTTTGGCGTATCGGAAATTGAAAAAAAACAACAACGCGGCGACAACTCAGAGCGCTATTTGAAGCTGCTTCAGCGCAATAAAAAGTTTTATTCATTTGATATCTGACAATAAATAAAACGTGGATACTTGACGATACTTTAACCTATTAACCGGAAGTTTACTTTTTAATAACGCAGCATATAACGGGCGCGAATTTCACTATGACGTGTTTGTACGTCACGCCCGGATGACATAGATTCATATTATTTTTTTTTTATTTATGCTTAAAATAAATGAAAAGACCATGATGTTTATATATTTTTGATTATTTAGATACTAAGCTAAATACAAAATTACAAACAAATAGAAAAGAATACCAACGAAAAAATGGAATCATCGAAAGAAAAATATATTATAATTTTACAAACAATTAATTATACGAATTACAAAAAAAAATTGTAGAGATACACAGTTAAAAAACATTTAAAAACTTAACAAACAGAACAATAAACAAAAACACACAAATTAAATAGAAGTATTGAGTTTCATACATTTAAATCTATGTTTATGTAAAAATTTAAAAGTCTATTTCCGTTCGATATATTTTAAAACAATTGTTGATATGTAGTGCCACCTACTATGTCGATACATGTATGGATTACTAATACATTTGTTGTTCGCAAAATATACGTCCCGCCCGTTCCAGAGCGCAACATATATTTCAAGGACGTATTCATTCGTCCAGCCTGTCTGTACCAGATATTTTTTTTAATTTTTTTAAATATTTTTTTATTTGTTCATTTTTCCATACATAAATTATTTTCATAGAAATACAATTACAAAAATACAATACGTCTTAAAATTAAGCTATAACATGAATTGGAAAAAATGCCCACAAAGACTACAGCGTCTGAGCGTGGGCTATTCCTTTTTTAATCATTAAAACGTTTATAGCACATATTATATGGTATAACATGACCATGAACAGAAAAGAAAAGAAAAAAAAAAGAAAAACCAAATTGACAAATGCTGATATTACAAAAATATGATTTATTTGCAGGGTGCATTTATTTTAAATTTTTTTTTTTTTAAAGAATGTGTCTAGCTGCTCCTTCCATGCTAATCCAAGACCTAAAACCTATTTTAAACTGTACCAGGGATTTAATGTTTTGTAGTTCTTTAGTTAGAAGATTGAATGATCTTGGACCAACATTGTTTACGATGGGCGTATTTATACGTCCCACCCGTTCCAGGGCGCAACATATATTTCAAGGACGTATTCATACGTCCTGCCCGTAACAGATATTGTTAACGTTGGGCGTATTTGTACGTCCCGCCCGTTCCAAGGCGCAACATATATTTCAAGGACGTATTCATATGTCCTGCCCGTACCCGATATTGTTTACGTTGGACGCATTTATACGTCCCACTCGGTTAACAGGTTACAGTCAAACCGGCAGTTAGGTCAGTCATCGGCATCCGGAAAAAGCCGCCCAGAGCAACTGAAATCGCAAATGTCAGCTGTTAACGTTTCGGCCTCCGTATTTTTGGATGCGCACAGTATTATATTCATTGAATACCTTGAGAAACGAAAAACTATCAAGACAAATATTACCTGGCGTTGTTAGGGCGTTTGATGGAAAGCATCAAAGAAAAACTACCCCAAATGAAGAAGAAAAAAGTTCACTTTCACCAAGATAATGCACTGTGCGACAATAGAAAATAGACGATATCAAATTGCTTATAAACTCATCGTGTTCTCCAAATTCGACTCCCAGTGACTATTAGCTGTTTGCAGGCCTCAAAAATCTGCTGCAGAGAGGTTTGGCTTGGAAACGGATGCCTATGTTGAGAAGATAAATCGCTCTACGAAAAAGGCATCGAAATGTTAGAAAAGCGCTGGAATGAATGTATGACTTTTGAAGGAGACGAATTTTGCCTAAAATTTGTTGTTTTATTAGTCATTATACTAACTAATTGAGTGATATGTTAAATTATAAAATTTTCAAATGACGCTTACAAGAACGAAAAAAATTCTCTAAAAGCAGTTTTTATTTCCCTATTGGAAAACGGATTAGGACGTTATTGCATCTAAGATAGTTCGCAATATGTTCTTTTCGGTTCGCTCCAGCACTTGACACGTTCGGCTTCCGAGCCTTAATGCAGCACCCGACGTATTGTACCTACCGCAGCTTTCGACTTTCTACCCCGCGCCTTTCTGTTCCCAATTCGAAATTGTTTCCGGGAAACGAAGACTAGCGAAATTCGTCTGCAACCACTGAATCGAAAAGAAAACAACGACCGCAACTCGCTTCGGGCAATTTCGATTTTATACATTCTGACCTACTGCGCTCCTTGCTGCTACGATTACGTTACATTACATTCTCGTTCTAGAAATGTAATTAGTTTAAAAGAACTTAGAGGAATTTTTATTCTAGACTACAATTTACCAATTGCACATCCACTTTTTTTTCAATTGTGTCTTTATCCACAATTGTTTCACATTTATTCGTATTTGGTTGAATTCTTGGGGAGATCGACATACAAAGCCGATTTAAAAGGTGGTTATGCACGGCATATTTAAAAATTCCTCGACAGGCATCTGAAGCGTGAGACTGATCACCTTACCTTCATGTAAAAATGAACAACGCACACTGGATTTGGTTTGTCAATCCAGTGCCCTATGCACCACAATGGAACATGATGATGATGATGATGAACATTTATGTATTTACTGATATAACCCTGGTTTTATATATATTTTAAAATTATTTTTTAGTATCATTTATTATTATTTATTTTATTTAGTTCTATTAAAAACATAGTCTTATATATATTTACAATCCAATATTTATATTTTTACTTATTCTAACGTTATTTATCACTAATGTACACTTACTACCCTAATTTAAAATATTCTAACTGTTCAATATTAACATTTATATTAACTTGTATATTCACTAATTACAATATATGTAACGTGGTATTTTTTGCAGATATACTCTTTACATTACATTTCAAATATATTTACATTTTTTTCATTTTTTATGCTTTCTGGCATTTTCTCAAATAACTTTATTCCCTTGTACATAAGGCAGTTCTGGGTCATTGCTTTTGATTTCTCTTCCAGTCTTATACTTTAAGATCCTCTCGTTGCATAGTTTCTATGAAAGAACCCATTATTTTTTGGTTTGTTTTGAAAATATCTCGGAAGTATTCCTTTAATTATGTTGTTCATTTCATTAGCAACATTGAATTTGATTTTTATTTTAAAATATATCATTTTAACAAGTCACAATAATGATAGAGGAAACAAATGAAGTGCAAATATTTTCGTTTTCAGCATATTAATTGTTCAATAAAAGATTATGAATGGAAGTTATTCAGATTTTTTTCTCTATTAAGTGAGACATATTTATTTTTTGCATGATGTTTGTTTTAAAAGAACAAATTCTAACATTTTTCGAGAATTCATGTATTTTTAATCTTTCGTTTATACTTTTACTAGCGTTTACCAGCGGCTTTCCGCGTGTGAAATTAGGGAGAAATTAGTCAGGTTATGAATCAGTTTTGCCGTGCAGCAAAATTTTTTTCCCATGAAATGATATGTTATTTCGGGATGGAAAGTAGCTTGTAACAATAACCGGTCCTTTAACTATCGCTATGAAAACAATAGGACCATCTGTTAGTCCATAGCGACGTAGCATCGTTATTCAGGTCAGAAAAAAACAAACGATATCCAACTACAAAAACGAAACAAAAAGCAAACCAAACTAATCATAGACAAAGCAAGTAAATTTTTATTGAAATTAAAATAGTCGATTGTGAATTAATAATTTTTTCCACCCCACCTTACCACCCAGATTTTTTAAAATAATGTTACTCATAGTTGCTTATTTTTTATTTTGTTATTTTACTATTAAAATTTCGGAATGAAAATTATGAATCCACTTTTCATCTCTCCGGCTATCCCTATACAAAAACCACATAAATCGGTTGCCCCGTTGCGATATGAAGAAAACACAAACTTGAAAACAATCACACTTTTGCATTTATAATGTTATTGTGGATTTTCTAACGATTTACCAACATATTTAAATTTTGAAGCCATTTTTATTTGGTCAACAAATTTAGAAAATGGGAAAGCAATTTTCAAACTTTGGACCTCAATACCCACATTGGCATGGCTTGTGCATGAATATACTTCATTTATGTATTTTGTAGTGATTATAAGAAAAAAATAATTTTAAAATATTACTTATGAACTTGCATCTGCATAAATACTTTGTTTACAATATGATATATGGGTGCACATAAAAGTATATATGTCAATAAATATTTACTTATTATCACATAAAATACAAACAAAATTTAAATGACGCTTTAAATAAAATAAAGTAATACATTAATTAAGGAAACAGCAAAAAAAAATATTATACTTAGTATATTATTTCCCCTATCTAACGTCAATTGAAGAACTCTTTAAACAAAAAACAAAATAAATTATTTTAATTAAATTACAAATTTAAAAGCTTCAATTAAATTAACTTAACAATAGAATCATAATGTAAAGCGCCCTTGAGGTATTTTATTACGAAAATGGCGCTATATAAGTTATCCACAATAAATAAATAAATAAATAAAAACATTAATAAAACTGAACTCGTTTAACTTTAACCCTTATAATTTTTTCATAATTGTAACGTAATTGTAGACAAAAAAATATAACTTTAAAAAAATTGTAGTAAACATGGACACAATACGAGAATGTCATAACAATTTTATTGACAACTTTCTAAAACGAGACAAGAATAGTCGAGACTAATAAACCATGGACTGAATTATAATGTTAACTACCAGACAAAACTAAACAAAAGACTCAGAAAACCTTCACACAATATGTTAAAAAAAAATCATTTACAGTAGAATAAGAATTTAAAAAAAAAAATATTTTTAAAATGAATGTAATCCGTGGGGGTTCATAAATAAATTTCAAATAAAAAAAAAACATGAATAGATAATTTTTATTTAACATTTATTGGCTTAACCAATATTTTTTTGAGTTTTTTAATTGTTTTGGATACGACTTTATAATTGCTATAGTACCAATAATTTCGTACTGGAACTAACGTGAAGATAAATCAATACAATAATAACGGAAACATTTAAGTTTGTAAGTGAAAATTCTTGATGGAAGTTCATTGTAATTTATTATATAAATAAAACACGAGGAATACTTTAATCCGATAAGATAAGATGTCGCGAAAGCGATGAAACCGGTCACTGGATATTCCGAATTTGTGGATTAAAGTATTACTCGTGTTTTATTTATATAATAAATCAATAATAACGGATTTTCATTTTACCCATAATAATTGCAAGGATTTATACTAAAATTTTAATATTCTGGGTGGCTCCAGGTCGACCAATAATTACTGTTTTAATCTGACTTTCCTTTCCTTGGGATGAATGTATAATTTATCGTATTGGTCATTGAAAATCTGAAATTTATTATACTTAAACGAAGTCTAGGCAATGTGAGATAAATTTCGTATCATACCGTAAACTTTATTTCTTTCTTAGTGATTTTTTTTCAATATGTAGAAAATTTAGTCTTGGCTCGAATTTAAAAAGTATCTGTCATCGGCTATGTCAAGCAATCACTTTACAGACTGTGTAGCATTCACCATTCTGACGAATGTTGACCGTAAAATGTGAGGAGTTGCCGCCATATTATTTTCGTGATTTTCGATTTGTTAGCAACAAATATCAATTAGGTGTAGCGGTGTAGCTTTATGAGTATGATATTATTTCGCTTTATTTGATGAGATCGCGTATTAGAAAATTAGCATTACCTACCGCAAGCAAATATTCGCACATCGAACCGAACCGCACGTCATTTAGAAAATAATGCTATCACTTCAATCATTTCCAAACAGGGATTTAATTGGAAATTTCGGTTGTTTGTTCTGACGTATCATATTTAACACAAAATTATTATAGTGAACATCGTTTGGTTTAGATCGACGCTTATTAACTATGTACTACAATGACGAAACTTCCTACGGTTTTACCATCAATATTAAATTATCCGTACGCTAATTTTCAAATCACTCTGAAATTCTACCGTGTAGGAGGTGGGTATTTTGGAACTAATCCCTTTACAAAATGCTATGAGAAAATACAGATTTGCATTTATGAGTTGTCTGTAATCAAATTGTTATGATGGGCTTATAAAATCAAAGTAGCTTACGGAAAGTTAAAAAGTAGTTGATATTTGTATAATCGTAGCGAAATCATTGCAACGATTGAGACATTTGGAGAGAATTACAAGTACTCACTAAAATGGCAAAATAAATTAATTTAAAAAAAAAAACTTTAAATTGAAGTCAAATTATAATCAATATTCATAAATAACTAAAGCGCCCCTGAGGTATTTTATTATGAAAATGTCGTTTTATAAGTTTTCAAGAATAATAAATTAAACGAAATGTGTTATTTAGGATATTTTCTTGTTTTTACAAAGTAGAAATTATAATTACTCTCAAAGCACCCTCTTTATACCCATCTATAATTCCTCTTTATTATCTCACTCAAATAGTGTCCATACGGCTCAACTGTGGAATCATCTCCCATCCACTATCAAAGATGTTACTACCGTATCTCTATTCAAATCTCTCCTCCTTTCCTCTCTCCTCTTACTTACCTTTTCCCATTGAGTGATAGTTTTGATTCAAGGTGAGTTATTTACAAATATAGTTATTTATATTTTTGCCTTACTTTAGTTTTTTTATTTAATTTTCTATGGAACATGTTTTATAATTTGAATCATTTTAATAAAACATTTGTTTTACTGGTTGGTTGGAAGAAATTGCCATTCGGCAATAAGCATGCTGTTGAGAAAAACTTACATTAAATTAATTTAAAAAAAAACAATTTTAAGCCTTCATAGTTTTTTTCATTTTGAATAAATGATATTTCATAAGCTAAAAATGAATTTAAAAATATTGTTTAAAAAATCCTAGATATAAAATATTTTTTATAAAAATAGGTGGTTGTGAGTCATGTGGGTATGCATGGGTCAAGTATTGTGACAACGTCTACATCCTTTTACCCACAACCACTGTTCACTTTCCACATCAGTATCTTTTGATAACCCGCCACATTAAGAACTCGTGTCGAACATCGCGCGTTTATTTTGTTGAATATGTATGCCTCTTATAAAACTTTGTTTTCACCAACCACCAGTGTTGAGCTCTAGGTCAGGGATTGCCCTCGTGTTAGTGTTGCTCACAAGAGTCAAGTTGAATTCGACAAGTCCATCGAGAACAAAGATAAGTTTAGTGGCATCCTTTCCCAATCCATCTCATTTTTTGGGGTTGTGACCGATTGACACTGCATACCGCATATCGAAGATACTCACTTATTTTCATCAGATTTAATTACAGAGCACTCCGCTTAATAATATTTTAGAAACACTAGGGCTTCGCTTTTGCTATTTCACGCCGCGCACCCGCGTGGGAATTCGTTGTTTCACCAATAGGAATGTATTAAATTTGCTGTACTACGCAATAGTATAAAAAAATGTGTTCTTAAATATTTTTGATGGAAAGCGAGAAGGCGATTTTTATATTTGCTATACGTAATTGTGCAGCACATCGATATTTTAATGGCAATTTAAAGCGTGGCCTTGTTGATCCATATACCAGAGCTTTATAACTCCCTTTTCTGTGTCCGGGTGGATGAAGAAGAATATATATTGTGTTTGAGAAATTGAACGATAACCCTGCAAAAGCGTTTTCTCAGGCTGCTTCTCAGGCAAAAAATAAACTGAAAAGAGAATCAGTGGAGATAAGTCAGCCTAGTAGTGTAGCGAATGGCACGTTCGACTACTACATTTTGGGCCCTAAGTTCAATTCCTGATAGGGTAGATGTGAAATATTTGTTGTAATATAATGATTATTAATTTCTTACATTTGATTATCTATGCATTTATAATTAAGCAGTTTAATTTTTTTTGTTTTATTTATATTAGTAAAAAACTACTAACACTTTAAAATATAAAAAATCTCCATTTAAAAACAGGCTGAATCATGTTAAATGGAGACTATCCTAACCAGAAAACGCTTCGTATTCATTTTCTACTCTCTACTTTTATATATTTCCTGGTATTAAACATACTGTTAATTTATAAAATAAATAAAAATGGTTCTCAACTTCAATATATTTATTTTTTCCTGGACTGGCACCTGAAGCCTTAGACTGATCAACTTACCTTCCATGTTACAAACGATCCATGAACGCTACAATTTGAATTTTAATACAGTACTATATGTACCAGTAGGTGCGTATAGCGAAAATATGATTTTGTTCATAACTTTTTAAAGGGTGGATTTCAAATTTTTCTACAAATATTTGGACACACTCAAAATACTCATTGTTTAAAAACGTTAGAGTCAAGATAAATGATTATTTACACTTTAAGTGTATGAATTAGATTATTACATCTGCGATAACATATATTTGAAATGTAGTAATGTTAACAAAACACGCAGAGATCGTTAATATGTTCCAATAAATGTATGTTATAATATTATCTTTAGTTCTTCTACAAGAGTGGGTGTTCGCAGTTTTGAACATGTGTAGGGGTTGAAAACCCGCATAAACTTAATTTTTCGTACGCGAAGATTTATAACATTTACCGTAATTAGGTTTAAACATAAAAACCCGTGTTGCTAATGAATCACTGTTAAAGAGCCTAGGGAGTGGACATGGTAATAATTGTTATTTTTGTCTTTATTTTGTAAGTGCTATTTTAGCATAAATATTAATATCCTTAGTAAGGTGGCGATACCTAAAAGTGTAAAATCATGTTTGACAGGTAAATTAACTAACTTTTATGAAACTGTTCCAGCAGTTGTTTGTACTAAATATTTTGCCACGTTGCACTAAATCATCATTTAGAAATATTGTTATTTGTAAAAACTGAGTGCTACTTCTTTTGAATAACCAAAACGCCCATCTGAAGAAGACTGAAGGTCTTTTTATACAGTAAAACAAGTCAGAGTAAAAAAATAATAATAAAACGCATCGTGGTGTTGTATGTTTTGTGAGCAAGGAACGAGTGTTACAATATTTGAGTTTGTCCAAATGTTTGCAGAAAAAAAAAAGGATTTTACCCCCTCGGGAGTCATTAAGAATAACAAATTACAACAGAGATGGAATATACCTTACAGATAAAGGTTTCTGCTCTTTAATTTAACTAAAATTAACAAATAGAAGAATTGAGGAAATGTGGATGTTCAAACATAGGCAAAATGGTGAATGTTACACAGTTTGTAAAGTGACCACTTAAACCAGCCAATGACAGGTCATAAACCCTGTAAGAACCTAGACTTCTATATTACCTTCTTTAAGGTATTCTCCATCCATGTTGTAATTTTATAAGTATGTAGTTTGTGGAGTGTAATTATACAGTGTTAGGGTAAGTCTTGTGTCACTCTTGTGTGAGTGTTGAACAGTTACATATGTGAACGATATTGTGCGAGCGGTACTGTTTTAAACATTTACATCTGACCTAACTCAATTATCGTGCAACAAACGTTTCTTGAATAATTTTTTTTATATAAATCTTGGGTATAAGGAAATTCATATTTAGAAAAAAAATATATATTAAGCCAAATATGTTAATATTATAAATATTTGTAAAAGGCAGATTTGCCGTTTATGTTAATAAAGTTAAAATTAAAATTATCTGCGTTTTTTTTTTTAAGGTTAAAATTAAATTAATGTTTTAACCACTTTATGAGCTATGGCTGCAATTACATAATTTACAATCTCTTTAATCATGAAGAAAAATATTGGATGTTGTTTACTTGTACAAACTTGTAAACAGCCGATTCGACCCAAGTTATAATGTTCCTTCTTGCAGTCAAAGACATTACTATTTATTCAAATTGACTAGGTGGACAAAACTCGAGTACTAGCATTTAATATTCCGTTGAATATAATGTGTAGGGTTGGTTGAGGATAAAAGTGCCATA